>NW_025917679.1:54280-201521 GCF_021462225.1 Girardinichthys multiradiatus | reverse complement strand
AAACAACTGAAGGAGGCATTACCGCCACCAACTGGTAAGGAGTGTGAACCACATGACATCTATACATACTTATACACCACTCCCAGTGCATGGACAGCCACATTAAACAGGCTTGCAATATTCTGCATAAGCAACATAATCATTTATAAAGAGTTAAAGTGGCTAAAACTGTCTTTGCCAGCAAATCTGAACATTTGTTGATATCAGTTTTAAAAAGATGAAGTAAATGTTGACAAATAAGTGAAACATGAACTTAAAAAATACAATCACACACATTCCTCTTCTGTCAACTGCTGATGTGGACGAAAGGAGCACAGCTCTGAATGATGGACGGACGCTTTGACCCTTGATTTGTGAAGGGACAACGTCTGGGCCCCTCTTTTTCCAAAGTAAGGTTAGGTCACAATCAGATTTACCAAGAAACTGGTTCATGCATTGAAGACTTATGCAGTAAAGCTGGACAAAAAAGCAGATGTGATCTGCTAAAATGAATGTTTTACATTTGACTGGAATTTGTAAGCTTTGAGAATGACCTTGCAACTGATCACAGTATGTATTATACTCCTATGTTTGATCAAAATGATCAATTGTGATTACAAACATTTTTTAAAAAGAAGTGTGTCTCATCTATTCTGTCTAGTACAGAGGTCTCATTCTCGCGGCCCGCAGCACGATATCTTGCGGCTCACAGCACGATATCTTGTGGCCCACAGCACGATATCTTGTGGCTCACAGCACGATATCTTGTGGCCCGCAGGACAATATCTTGTGGCCCGCAGGACGATATCTTGTGGCCCCCACCGAGATATGAAAGTATAATATTAGTGCGGCCCGCAGGGGGAGTGGACCTCTGAAGGAAGTCCTGACATTCGGTGCTAGGCTAAGCTACAACAACTTCATGCACATTCCGCTTGTCACAACAGTGTGGCGGATGACGAACAGTCCGGTAGCTGTCACCTTAGAAGCGGAAATGACATCACACGCCTAGACGTACTCCATGCGTCGCTAGCTGGCTAAAGACTTCTAAGAAACGTGGAACAAGATCAACGCCAAGTGGAATAAACTACATTTTGTCACACCCTCATCATGTCTTTGTCAAAGCCAAAACCTGCAGTGAAGAGAAAGATGGGTGACGAGCACAGACAATTTCAGCAAAGGTGGAAGACGCAGTATTTCTTTGTTGAGCACAGGGGCATCCCAACATGCCTTATTTGCACTGAAAAAGTTGCAGTGCACAAGGAATACAACCTGAAACGTCATTATTCAACTAAACATGCTGAGGAATGTGCAAAATACCAGGGGGATGAGAGAGCCAACCGGGTTGCCAGCCTTAAAGCATGTCTAGTGAGGCAACAAGATTTCTTCAAGAAGGCAACCAAAGAGAATGCTGCAGCAGTCGAAGCTAGCTATATGGTTAGTGAGATGATTGCTAAGGCGGAAAACCATTCAAAAAGGGAGAGTTTGTAAAAAAAAAATGCATATTACAGGCTGCAAGTATAGTTTGTCTGGAAAAGAAAAGTCAGTTCAGCAACATCAGCCTTTCTGCCAACACAGTGGCAGAGCGCATTTCTGACTCGTCAAGTGACATTTATCATCAACTGTGTGAGAAAGCCAGATGTTTTGATGCATATTCAGTTGCTCTTGATGAGAGCGCAGACATAACTGACACTGCTCAGCTCTCAATTTATGTCAATTTTATGTGGACCGGTGGCACTTGTTCAGAGAAAACTTGAGGAGGGTGTAGAAGAGGCCATTGCTCTGCACTGTATTATCCATCAGCAGGTCCTTTGCAGCAAATGCCTGAAGTGTGACAACATGATGTCTGTTTTTGTGAAATTCATCAACAACATCAGATCCAGGGGCTTAAAGCATAGGAGGTTCCGTGCTTTTTTAGAGGAAATGGAGTCAGAATATGAAGATGTGCTCTACTTCACTGAGGTACGTTGGCTCAGCAGGAGAAATGTCTTGAAAAGATTTTCTTGAACTCAGAGAAGACAACTGGCTATGACAACATAAGAACATTCTCCACAAAACTTGTGTTATGGAAAGCCCAGCTCTCTCAGACAAACCTTTGCCATTTCCCAGCATGCAAGGCACTTGTGGATGCAGGCACACCATTCAGTGGTGAGAAGTATGTTGATGCTATTTTGAAGCTGCAGAAGGAATTTGATCACAGATTTGCAGACTTCAAGATGCACAGAGTCACTTTTCAAATTTTTGCAGACCCCTTCACCTCTGCAAGATACTCCTCCTGTGCTTCAAATGGAGCTTATTGACCTGCAATGCAACTCTGACCTCAAGGCCACATTTAGGGAGGTGAATGGAAAAGCAGACAAGCATGGGCAATTTTTGAGAGAATTGTCCCCCAGCTTCCCTGAGCTTTCCCAAATGTTCAAGCGGACCATGTGCCTTTTTGGGAGCACATATTTGTGCAAAAAGTTCTTCTCCACCCTGAACTTTAACAAGTCCAAGTACAGGTCCAGACTTACTGATGATAATCTTCAAGCCATACTGAGGGTCTCTAGTGCCTCCTCTCTGAAGCCAAATGTGGTTCAGATATGTGAGAGGAAGCGTTGTCACGTCTCTGGCAGCAAGGAGTAAGCTGGAGAAGCCATGTTCTGAGGAACTGTTCATGATCTTCATTCAATGTTCCATTCATGTGTTCAGGACAGTTCATGTATTGGAGAAATCATTAACTGTTGATGACATTTGAGGATATTTTTTAACAAAATTTTTTGTGGAATCCCTTAGGCGTCCCAGCCTCACCCAGACTCTGCCTCCAGCGGCCCCCAGGTAAATTGAGTTTGAGACCCCTGGTCTAGTAGAATGAGTTCACATTAGTTTTGTATCATTGGGTCATGTGACCTAAAAGCTATTGAAAAAATTATGATTTGTGATGAAAGAAATGTATAAAAAATAGAAAATGCATTAAAATCAGTTAAAAAAAAGTGTGCCTCATCTATCCAGTCTAGTAATTCAATTCAATTCAGTTTTATTTATATAGCGCCAATTCACAATACAATTTTTTCATTTATACATTTATTTATTCATACATTTATTTATTTATACTTTTATTTATTTCTTCCTACATTTATTTCTGTATTTCTACATTTCCACATTTATTTATTTCTGTTTTTCTGTCTCTGTATGTTAATGAGGTGGGTGGTTCTAACATATGTCTTCAGCACCATTGGTTAGAATTGATCCCGATCCTGCTGCTACTGCCTAGACTCCGGTACCGAAGTTCTTTTGGTAGGCACGATGGAGGGTTCTCTTACATCCATTGCCAATGATTTAAGTTCATTGGCAAATGATATTGACCAAAATGACTACCTCCATTTTCGTTTTGCACGGGTCATGGAGGATTTCAATCAGCTCCAAGCTGAGATGGGTGTGGAGGTTGACTCCACTATATTGGACAGACTGGAGGAAGTTGGTCGCCAACTTGCTATACGCCTAGAATCAGAGGAAAGGAGGACTGGACGACCATCCATTATTTTACCTCCAGAGGTCATTAAGACGCACCGCAAATTTGTTCGGGGTGTCTGAGCGGACAATTCGACGGAGGATGGCATAGTATGGAATAAGGTAATTTTTTGATAAAACCAGAAAATGCGTTAATAAATGCAGTAAATGCCGTACCAGCAGCCGAGCATTAGGGTTAAATACCTGGTATTATTTCATATAGTTGGCTAATATGATGGAATAGGATGGAACACCCTCCATTTCTGCTACCTGTATGACCCCTTCTCTTTTCCAATGGTTATAATCAGTCTGACAGAGAGAGGTATCCCAATCCTTGTGGTTTTTAGTATAACAATGACCATCAGTGGGACCCTTTGTGGGGTTCCTTAAGACGACATTGTTGTAAATAAGCGCCGTTTAACTAAATAATCTAAACTGAAACTATCTGTGTAGTTATGCTGCTATAGGCTTAGGCTGCTGAAGGACATAATGACCACTTTCACCCTCTTTGCTACATTCTCACACTACTCTCCAATTTTGCATTATTTGCTGTTATTTCAGCTTTAAACTTTGTTCTCTCTTTTCTCTTCCTAGAAGCTACACCTGGCCTGACTCTGTGTCTACCTGTGACACCTTTTTGGAGAGGGGAATCGTCCGAGCTTCTGCTGGCAACAACTTAATGCTCACCCTCTACCGATAATCCACATAGCCCTGTCTTTCAGTGTTTAACCCTTTCTCTCTCCTAGACCTGGCGATTGACTGAGCTTAACTAACTAATTATATGTGCTCTCTTTCAGACACTAACCTTGAAAACTGGCTCTGAGTTTATCTGTTCCTTCTTTCTAGGCGTTTACACCTATGTCGGATATCATAAAGCTAAAGTAAAGTAAAGTAAAGACGGTTAGCATATCGGCACCTTACGTTAGCAGAGGCTAACGTGTATCTGCCTGACAAAATGTTATGATGGTCATTTTTATTTATGTTCTACTTTATTAATGTTAGTGGTTCGGCTTAAACTATATTGATTATAAATAATGAGCTGTGTTTATATAGCGGAAACTAAACAGTTTTCCGCGGTCAAACACTGTTGTCATGGTAACCACCCTCTAACCCATGAGAAGTAGCCAGTTGGTTACAGTTGTGAAATCCATTGTGAACCGGAACTATAATCGTTTTTTTTTTTTGTCTTGGACTGTGTAACATTTTATTGCTGCACAGATCGTTAAGGCCAGTGGAGTATTTCTTTTCTCAAGCAAAGATTTTTCTTTTCAAGTAAAGTCCATTTTTTTGTTGATGGGATAAAACAAAGGACAGAGCTAATTACAAAGGTCATTGTTTTGTTTCTGCTGTGATCATATTTGTTTTGTGTGTGTTTTTGTTGACCAGACTCCACGATCTGTTAACACCATTGAATGACGAAGATCTTGATGAGAAAATGACACAAATTCTGCAACACCAGCCAAACTGTGGATACAAAATGATGCTTGGTCACCTGAACGCACAGGGCATCCACATACAGAGTAAGTGACCATTACCCATTCAATGGGAATTGAGAATTCCTTGTTAGTGGCGAAGGTTCAACTTGTTTCTTTCAGTACGTCATTTTTTGCCATTTTTGCCTGTTGTACGACAACGGGTACAGGATTCCATGCGGCGTGTGGATCCTCGTGGAGTTTTGATGCGGACCCTTCAGCTGAATCCACGGAGACGGAGGAGGTACTCTGTGCCAGAACCAAACAGTTTGTTGCACATAGATGGCAATCACAAACTGATAAGGTATCTGAAGAGCATTAATGATTTCAACTACTTTTACAAAATCATAGCAACCTTTGTATGAGGGAATAATCCTCACCTTAAAAATTGCATGCTTTTTACTCAGTTTTCATTTGAGATTTGTTGGTGGATATATTAAAACACAATTTTAAATCACAATACAGGCCATAAATTGAATTAATCCATTTTTTCAGTTGTGAGGGCTTTAATTAACACTGCAACATATATTAAATATGTGAACTGGGATTGTGTTGACCTGAAACGTGATTCATCAAGATTTTATGTGTGAAATTAAAATGGGATTACTGAGGCAACATGTTCTGTCAATGCCCTTAAAGATAATAGAGATACAGTACCTAAAGCTTTATTTTATCAGAGTTCTGTCACACAACACAAAGCTTGGACACACAGACAGAGCAGGTTGTGCCATTGCTCTTAAACCATTTCTATAAATCTACATAGTTGTTTGAAATAAACCATTCATTCATTCATATTTTAGACGGCGTATTGTTGTGCATGGTGGTACTGATGGCTTTAGTCGCCTCATCGTATACCTGAGTGCCTCCACCAACAACCGCGCAGCAACAGTCCTGAGCAGCTTTCTCAAAGCTGTTAACGTCTATGGTGTACCATCCCGTGTGAGATCGGACAAAGGAGGGGAAATGTTGCTCACTTCATGGTGGTGTTGGACCACTTGTTTGCTGAATATTGGACTACTTGCACGGTACGGGACGCCACCAGGCCTCCTGGCGGTTTCGGCCATTTTGTATCCAGGACATTGCGACTGATATGACGGGGCGCCCCAAGTCTGACGTCACAGGACGCTATATGTGGAGGCACCCATTTTGAACACCTTGCCTTCAGCTGGAGATCGTGACCCGATCACCAACATCTGAAGCATCACCTGGAGAAGAGTCCCAAGTGGATTTCATTTATTCTCTCTCGTTGGCCAACGAACAATTCCTAACTGAGGTTTCTGGACTAGGAAGGCCAGAGATTTCACTTTGCCGATCGAAGACGTGAGTTTAACACGTAACTAAAAACACGGAGTTTCGAGGAGACGAATCGTCACCGTGTTTTATCCTAAGTCGACTTTGATGGTCAGATCACGTTTTTCCCTTTTCGCCAAGGAGGCCAAAGGACGAAGACTGACCGCTTTCTTGGAGTTTAACTGCGGACGCGCAGCCACATTTCACCCCCCTTTTTCCCTCTCACTCGCTGCCCTAGAAGGAAACTTCACCAAGTAAAACCCATCCTTTATTTTAATCTTTTTATTTCTTTATTAAGAATAGCTGGGCAGGGTAGAGGAGATTTTTAGTGCAGTTAGAATCTAATGTGTTCTGAATGATATGTGCATGTAACCTTGTTATTGAAACTTTGATGTGCCGTGTTGACATCTGGAAGCCACGGCGCTCCCAGCTCTGTGCGTGTTTTGTGGGGTATTTACCACCTGAGAGCCACAGCGCAGGTGCGCTGTGAGACTGGACTGCTAAAATAACCTTATGGTGAAATTTCCCATTTTCTTTGTCTTCAACCTCACTGCTTGCTAGCTTGCCGCCAAAAGTTTTATAACTCTTTGTCTGCTCAAGAGTTGGGGGAGGTTTTATGACTGAGTATAACTGAGTTACAGTTGGAGCTGCAGCCCCACTCTCCACTCACCACCACACCCCTTCGTCATATTCTCATTTTTGCCATAACTGCTGGTTGATTCAATACACACCCACTGCTGTTTTCTTTATTTTGCATAGTTAGATATTTTACCCCTTTTATGTAGAACTTTGCATGTTGAGTAGGTGATTTAATAAATATTCACATAGATGATAACAGAAGGCGTTCTGTGTTTATTTTGTACAAGTTATTTGTCAGTCAAGGACTCTGTTCTTCTTGAGCCTCTTCTTTAACATCTGCAGACATCATTGAAACACATTACATGCATTATGAACAACTTTATCCTGACAATGTTACAAAGATGATAAAGAAGACAGAACCATCGGTTAGTTTGGTGGTTTGACATGTTTCCATCCAGAACCACTAGAACTGTACATCTGTTTGCTCACAAAGATTCCAGTCTGACCAAGATCTTCCAAAAAGGTGCATTTTTAGATTGAGGTTCTGGTACCAACTGATGACCTGATTACAGTAAATCAGAACCAGAAACAGTTTTACACTCAGATAAACCTTCACCTTAGAAACCAAACAGAATTACTCCAGGTTTACTTCAGTAAGTGTCTCACCCTGGATCCACAGAGAGCTGCTATTTCCTCAGAAGGAGCCGTCTGAAACCTCTCCACCACCTGCATCCTCTTCCTCCTTTCCTCCTCCTCCACAGGTCCTCTATCCTCTAAAAGAAAGACAACGTCTCTAAGAAATGCAGAAACAAATCATGACAACATGCATGTAGGAGATGAAACATTTTACCAATGGTGTTCTCCAGCGTCTCAAAGATGATCAGTCTGAGGTTTCTGCAGAGCACAAAGTGAAACATCAGTAAATGTGGAGATGAACGTTTAAACTTAGACACACAGAACCAAACCTGAGGATCAGAACTGGACTCATGGTCTATGGCTGGCTGGAGAGAGACGGTGTCTGAGATAATTATCTTCCTGGAGAGACGATCTTCATCTGACACCAAACCAAAGTCTGAGAACTACAAATCCCAGGGCAGACTTTGACTCTGGTGATGTTTTGTGTCAGGAATGTTTAACATTAACACTCAATAAAAAGTTCTTCTAAACTGATATCTGTAAAAACTTTGACTTTAGGTTCTAACGTGTGTTAAAGAGTGTTTTTCTCCATCAGCTGAGGTGTAGAAGGTGTGTTGAGGCGTCCACACGTGTTTCAGGAAGTAAATATCCTGACCGTCTCTACCAGGATCAGTCTAATAAAGGCCCAAACATTAAAGTCACATGTTTGAATTATTCTCCAGAGCTCTTGGAAAGTCTAACAAGAAGAAATGGTGACTGACTGAAGTTTTTATCAAGGACATTAGTTAACTTTGTTCATATTAGTTGCTGCAGTTTTAAATTATATTTGTTTTTTTCCTTGGCCCCAAAAACCATGATAATTTCCTCTCATCCTCATGTTTTATTGTTTAAAGTTTATGATGGTATTTAGTTATGAAATATATCTTTTTATTATCTGATTTTAAATAAGTCCTAATTTTAGGGTCCTGGAAAGGAAGACCAGCTGTTAAACATCCACCAAGAGGAGCAGTTTTTATTGAGACAACCTATTTCAGAATTTATGTAAATATAATATATGTTAAAAAACAACCTTCACTTTCTTTGCTCAGCTTCATCTGATCTTGCATAATGTAGCTGCTGTTGCATCTTTGGCTTTCTGGTCGTCACGGTTTAAACCTTCCAGCAATTCATAAGAAATCTCATCTCTTCTGATCAGATGTCAGAATTTAACAATAAGTGAACAAAAGCTGTGAAAAAGGAACAACTCTGTATGGATCGGGACTAAAGGATGTCTTTTTAGTGGCAGTCTGCTTATGAAATAAATAACATGAATGAAAACACTGTCAAGTTCAACACTGTGAGTTAAATAATATTGTCAGACATAAAACGTGAATAAATCATAGTGTAAAAACGCTCAGCTGCTCTTGTTTGTGGTCGGCCATGTTTGTTTCCTCTTTGCCTTCTCAGAAAGCTGCTCAGCAGCTCTGATTCTGATCATTATTTTTAGCTGCTTGGTTGAATGCAAATGTTAAGAGACGTTTTATGTTCCATAGACATGTGGAGACTGACTATATGTGACGTATCGTGTTTGAGATGTTAATTTCTCTTTATGAATATTGATCCTGGTGGCATCAAAACTCTGATCAGTTGTTCATGCAGCTAATTATATATTATATTTACTTTAAGAGTTGGTTCCTTATTTGGCATCTAATGGAAAACGTCAGAATGATCCAGGTTAGTTAGAGAACAGAGAGAGTCACAAATAGATGGAAGCTTTCAGAGCTTTGGATCCTCACAGCGAGACCTTCTTGGACTCAGGTAAAGTCAAACCATTCCTGGATTTAACAAAGACTCCAATAAATGAGGCAGAGTTTCCAGCTGCTCATCAGTTATTTTGAAGTCATAGAGCTGTCCAGGGTGCTGAAGCTCTGACTGTTGACCAGCTTCTTCCTACCTATGTCAGTGTTTTGGACTTCATGGTTGTTGTCTGCACTGCATTAAAACATGAGTTGACCTTCTGTGGATCCACAGCTAGATGAGAAAATCTCATTTTCTTCACTGAGGAACATTTATTCTGATCACAGATTAACTGTAGAAGAGGTCACCTTCTTACTGATTGTTGTTAACATACGGTGTTCAATTAATACAGTTGAAGGACCAACAATTACTGTCTTTTATTTTGATGACAGTTTAGAAACAGCAACTGTACTACTTGAACTGTAGTTGAACTTAATGTAGTAAACGTCTAAATGAGAACGACAAAATAATTGTTGCAGGAACTTTAGTTGCAGTTTTGCTCAGACTTGTTGTAACTTGTGTTGGATCGGTCAACAAATTAAAGTAATATTAAGAAAACACAAACAAAGATGTTGTTGGAAGTAATGTTTGAAAAACATCTTGTTTTACAAAACAAAATAAGGAAGAGTCAGTGACAAAGAAGAAGGGAGGCAGGGGGATAAGATAGGAAGAAAAACCACCAGTCATTGTCAGGTATAATATTTGTACAAGACAGTTCCAGGCTGTCCTTACAGAAAACCACAACAGAAAAAGAAAGAAAATCAATCAATGGATGAATGTAATTTAAGGCAGATAGGGGTTAAAGGTTAGATGACAGACTAAGGTTTTCACTAAAGAACTTAACAGACTAAAAGCAGCTCTAAACAAAAATGTTTCAGTGAATTTTTTCTACATCATTATAATAAAAACTACAACAGGAAGTAAACACAGCCCTGCATCTGTAGTGTCCAGTCCTGAGGTGTGAACTATTGCTTCCAATATCTCACCACCAGTAAGAAATGAGCACTGATAATGATATATAGTTATTAATTTAATAATACAACAAAATGAACTGCAGAGTGAATCAGGAAATAAGTTCAGACACATTTGATACTACAGGCATGCAGAAGCAAAGCACAATTTGAACATCTATGATGTATTAACTAACATCTTGCACGTTTTTCTTCACAAATTGAAAAGGCAAACATATCAGAATGTTAAAATATCATTTGAAGGTTTATACCATGTCTATCAAATATTCCAAATAATTTAGCTCACTAAATTAGGCTTCTTTATCACGACGTTTCTGTACTTCATATGTTGTAGCTAGCGGTTAGTTCGCTAAGCTCTGTCTTTTCTTAGCTTGATAGCTGTGGATATTTTCTTCATGGAGGAACTTACACCCCTTGTCCAGTTTATTTGTTCATGAATTCACCACTGCGATTGTCTCCGCATCAGCGAATGAAAAGGCTGGCAAATTCAGCAACCTTGTTGAGAAAATAAGAGCCATTTTTCCTTATTATGTCTGAGACCCGCAAAAACAGGAAGTGACCCAGCACCAGTAGACGCTACTTCCGGTTGTCATGAAAAACGTCTCGATAATTTAACATTTCATAAATATTTGACTAACTTTCAAGTGAAAACTCTGTAGAGCTGCTTCTAATTCACACTTACTGAGAAAACATTGATTTTATGCTAAAGGAGGAAGAGGAGTTAGGAAATAAAAGTAGAAGCAGCAACAGATCAACAATGGCTTCATCAGCCAATCAGGAGCTAGAAACCAGCTAGCTGCTCAGTTAGATCCTCTGGTGGACACAGTGTGTAACTACAAGCAAAGTAAAGTTAAACACATAATATATAGTTAGCATTTCCTGTTAGTTATTTCAAAATAAATCACCGGTAACTGGATTAATCTGTATTATATATATTTGTGTATTTACATTGTAAATTACATTTGTTGTATCAGAGAGAGTTAAAAAGATTGAATGACCTGATGACAAAAGATCTTCTCAGCTGCTCCATTCTTGAGTACAGCGAGCAGAAACTCCAACTATTGCTGCAGCTACTCTTCTGACCAGCCAGAAGACTGAGAAGAGGGTTTCTGTTGTTGTCTATTATTGCTCTGAGAGTAAATTAGAACCAGAGATAATCACTACATATCAGCTGCTGTGTTAAACTCTGTATTAACAGGATGTGTTTATGTTCAGACTGAATTAAACCCTGCAGTGAATCTTATTCATGTTTAACAACATTAATTTAAGCTAATTTTATCTGACTTCATACAAGTTTAAATTATAACAAAGAAAGAAAAACAATCCATCCTGTTGAACAATAAATATGATGAATATCTGTAGTTACAACACATCACCACCAGAGGGCAGTGACTAGTTATAATGAAACAAAAATGTTAAACTTTATATTTTTCATTAAATACTTTCTGATTACATCTATTGATATAACCCTGTAAATAACAATCTACATATTTTATACATGTATGTTATTAGAGATGGACATTCATTAATAATCATAGAGACAGATATAGAGATACACATAATAATAATTTATACTACTTTTGATAAAACTAAATAAAACAATCCTTTTAAATTTACTTCAGTAAAAATCATCAATCATCAAATCATCAGTCATCTTCAGTAAAAAACATTCAACTAAATACATAAAATAAAAATGGGAATCAGAGCTTAACATGACAATTACAGATCAAGATTGGGAGGATATGTGGAGGAAACATCAGACAACCACCAGTTCACGGATATGAAGGAAGTTTGCCTGGAAAAATCTGATAGGATTTTTTATTACACCTAAAGTCAAGAACAGATATAAGGACACAGACACGACGTGTTGGAGGAATCGAGGAACAGGATGCAGACCATTCACATATATGTTGGAATTGTTCTAAAATGTATAATTTTGGATAAATGTACATGGAACGGTAATGAAGATATTGGGATATGATATCCCTATGAGTAGCATGTTACTATATCTCTGTAATTTGAACAATATTAAAGAAAAGTTAAGAGTAAAGGACAGGTATTTGATCAAGATAATGTTAATAGCAGACAAGAAAGATGTTACGAGGAAATGAGGAAAGGTGGATCCTCCTTGTCACGAACAATGGAGAGAAATAATAGAAGAAATCTATACAATGGAAAAATGGACACATCGCCTAAGATTACAACAAACACAAATGGAAGAAAAGTGGATGAAATGGATATTATTTAAAACTAAAGACAGCGACCAAGGATGGAAAAGTGTTCTGCATGGAAGCAGTTTTGGAAAATGTCAATAAAATGTTAAATGATAAAATAAAAAAAACTTAATTTTCACTAAATACTTTCTGATTACATCTATATTGATATAACCCTGTAAATAACAATCTACATATTTTATTCATGTATTTTATTAGAGATGGACATTCAATAATAATCATAGAGACCACATGGTAAGCAGTACAACAGGTGCATAGACATAATAATAATTTAAACTAATTTGGATAAAAACTAAATTTAAAAAAATCAATTTAAATTTACTTCAGTAAAAATCATCACAGAAAGATTAAACATTGTTAATTCTGATAATTAAGACCTGAAAAAACTACAAACATTATTATGATTATATAGTGATAAAGAAATGCTGCAATCAGGGCATTAAGCAGGGCAGAAAAATCATATTTATAAAAATCATTGGTAAAGTGTTGCAAATATTTCTCAACTGCAATAAACAAAAATTAAGATTTTAATCATTTTGACCCTAAACTCGGTCTTGATACCGCCCTCCTGTGGTCGCAGACTGTAATTACACATTACAATCCTTTAGATTAGTTTAATAATGAAGTAGATTGATGAAACTGTTTGTAAACTGAAAGACAGATGCTGCTGTTCAACATCAGCTTGTAGATCTGCAGCTGCTGATGATCAGAGTTTGTGTGTAAAACAGGAAGCAGAAGTGAAGATCAGCTTCAGAGCTAAAAACCTCCTCCAAGGTGTCTCAACCTGCTGCTGGAGTCTGTTAGCATCGGTAGCTCCTCTCTGAGTCTCTGTGGAGCTGCTTCTAATTCACAATTACTGATAAAACATTGAAGAAGCCCAGGAGAAGAATCTGTGTTCATTTATCTGACTGGGAACCAGTTAACTCACTGATCTGAAGCTGGAAACCAGTTAGCTACAGCGCTACAAACCGTTTTTATTAACCAAAACAGAGAAAACAATCATAGAGAAAAACACACAAAGAGTTTAAGACATCAACATCTTCACATTTACAGATTTTTCTGTATCAGACATCTTAAATATGCCTCCTTAACTAATTGGGACAAAATTAGGACAAAACTAATAAGAGGAGAAAGAAATTCTCTACATCAAAAACAAGAAACTTGCTAACATCACACCTGATGGAGAGAATGAACATTTCTAATAGTTACATTTTACAGCAAACTATACAAACAAAAATATCTTAACAAAAACTACAATAAATATGTCAAAATGGGTTTATAACTAATTAAATTTGCTATATATATTTATATTTATCTATATATATATATATATATATAGAGAAATATAAATATATATATATATAAAGGTCCTTCTCAAAATATTAGCATATTGTGATAAAGTTCATCATTTTCCATAATGTAATGATGAAAATTTAACATTCATATATTTTAGATTCATTGCACACTAACTAAAATATTTCAGGTCTTTTATTGTCTTAATACGGATGATTTTGGCGTACAGCTCATGAAAACCCAAAATTCCTATCTCACAAAATTAGCATATCATTAAAAGGGTCTCTAAACGAGCTATGAACCTAATCATCTGAATCAACGAGTTAACTCTAAACACCTGCAAAAGATTCCTGAGGCCTTTAAAACTCCCAGCCTGGTTCATCACTCAAAACCCCAATCATGGGTAAGACTGCCGACCTAACTGCTGTCCAGAAGGCCACTATTGACACCCTCAAGCAAGAGGGTAAGACACAGAAAGACATTTCTGAACAAATAGGCTGTTCCCAGAGTGCTGTATCAAGGCACCTCAGTGGGAAGTCTGTGGGAAGGAAAAAGTGTGGCAGAAAACGCTGCACAACGAGAAGAGGTGACCGGACCCTGAGGAAGATTGTGGAGAAGGGCCGATTCCAGACCTTGGGGGACCTGCGGAAGCAGTGGACTGAGTCTGGAGTAGAAACATCCAGAGCCACCGTGCACAGGTGTGTGCAGGAAATGGGCTACAGGTGCCGCATTCCCCAGGTCAAGCCACTTTCGAATCAGAAACAGCGGCAGAAGCACCTGACCTGGGCTACAGAGAAGCAGCACTGGACTGTTGCTCAGTGGTCCAAAGTACTTTTTTCAGATGAAAGCAAATTCTGCATGTCATTCGGAAATCAAGGTGCCAGAGTCTGGAGGAAGACTGGGGAGACGGAAATGCCAAAATGCCAGAAGTCCGTGTCAGCTGCTGGTGTTGGTACACTGTGTTTTATCAAGGGCAGGGTCAATGCAGCTAGCTATCAGGAGATTTTGGAGCACTTCATGCTTCCATCTGCTGAAAAGCTTTATGGAGATGAAGATTTAATTTTTCAGCATGACCTGGCACCTGCTCACAGTGCCAAAACCACTGGTAAATGGTTTACTGACCATGGTATGACTGTGCTCAATTGGCCTGCCAACTCTCCCGACCTGAACCCCATAGAGAATCTGTGGGATATTGTGAAGAGAACGTTGAGAGACTCAAGACCCAACACTCTGGATGAGCTAAAGGCCGCTATCGAAGCATCCTGGGCCTCCATTAGACCTCAGCAGTGCCACAGGTTGATTGCCTCCATGCCACGCCGCATTGAAGCAGTCATTTCTGCCAAAGGATTCCCGACCAAGTATTGAGTGCATAACTGTACATGATTATTTGAAGGTTGACGTTTTTTGTATTAAAAACACTTTTCTTTTATTGGTCGGATGAAATATGCTAATTTTGTGAGATAGGAATTTTGGATTTTCATGAGCTGTATGCCAAAATCATCCGTATTAAGACAATAAAAGACCTGAAATATTTCAGTTAGTGTGCAATGAATCTAAAATATATGAATGTTAAATTTTCATCATTACATTATGGAAAATAATGAACTTTATCACAATATGCTAATATTTTGAGAAGGACCTTTATATATATATATATATATATATATATATATATATATATATATATATATATATACATATATATATATATATATATATATATATACATATATATATATATATATATGTATATATATATATAAATAAAAGAAGCAAAAGCACAAGCAGGGATCATGTTGTACCATGGATACTGTTACACAAAGAGGTCAGGGTGAACTGAGAAAATGGTCATTCATAAAGAAATCATACTGATGCTGCAGAACTATGAAGATCAGAACAGGCGGAGGTCAGGTTCTTTGTAGACTGGAAGCTGCTGATTATAAAGTAAGTAAAACTGACACTGCAGCACCATGGACAGTGGCACTAGAGGATGTCATGTTCAAAGTGGACGGGAAAACTGCTCCTCAATAAGAAAATCAACCTAATGCTGCAGCAGCATCAACAGTGGCATAAGCTGCGGTCAGATGCTGGTTAGTTTACTGATTAATAATAAAGGGCTGGTCGGGGGAGAACAAGGTGAGGGTCAATGCAAGACAAGTCAAGTTTATTTGTATGGCAAATCTGAGCAACAAGACAATTCAAAGTGCTTTACATGATGATAAAAGTACACTCTTCACCAACATAGAAGACAACACAACGATGGGGTCTGTAGGTGTGTGTTGATGGACCTTGGAGGCATGGAGAAGCACCTGGTAGACAAACAACCATACAGACTCAAACACACTCATACCTAAACACCGTTTTAGAGTGTTGCATATTCAGTTCAGTTTATTTATACAGCACCAATTCACAACTAGTCTTATCTCAAAGAACTTTCCACACAAACCTGTCAAATTCATTTCCAATTAGACACGAAATCAGAATAAACTAAATTCATATGAAGATAATTCAATCATGAAGAGATCAGTTTCAATAATGATCCAACCTGATTCTCAATGAAATACAAGACAGTCTGTTGGCCAACAGTTATCTATGTAAGGGAGCCTAGCCAACTGCATCAAGACCTTGACTTTGATTTTGTTATTTATTAACTGATCAAATATGTTTTTCTAATCAATATGTTTGAAAAAAAAAACAACAAAAAAAACTACTCACTTTTTTAGTCAGATACTGGTTAAGTATCAATGGTTCTCTACCAGGCCAGTGTTCACCCAGTCACTTCATTGTCCACTCTGTCCTCTCCAGGTTTTAGGAAACAAACTATTTTCATAGGTTAAAAATCCTGTGATTTATTTATGAGAAAACTTCTCTCAAATACTTTTAGTTGGAAGATTAAATATATTCAGAGTCAGATTGTATATAGAAAAGAAGGTGGAACTATTGGATATTTTAAAGGGGAATAATTTTTTGCAGTTATTTCATCATTATTAAAAAAATAACTTTTTCCATTATTCAACACATATGGTAAGAAGGGGGAAAATAACAGGGTGGACATATCTTATTTGCTTGTATATTATCTGCTTAAAGTGAATAATTGAAAAAAGGAGCTGAATATCTACTTAATAGAATCAATATGGAATTAAACAGACATTTGGAAGTCTAAACGCCACTTTACTGTGATATTAATTATTGCGTAGGTGCCAAGAAGAAGCCCAACAGATTTATTTTCACAAGTGGAGCAGGAACAAGACATGATGCACCGCCCCATCCACCCAACCGCAGCCCAGAAAAGTCAAAGTTCCTTAAAACATTCATTCATATACAATTTATTGATCTTCAGCTTAATTCAATTCAACCTTGCTTTTATAGCTCCTTTTAAAACCAAGACATAAACACAAAGATACTGCAGTAAGACTAATTAATAAAGGAGTCAGGAAACATTAAAACAATTTCTTTTGAAGTAAGACTAATTTGCTAAGAAAATATAAAACAACAATAATTAAAGTAAAAAATAGGACAAAAAGTTAAAAACTGAATAATAAGGTACAGTGATTTTTTTTCAGCTACTAACCTACAGTCTTTACATATTATTAATGAAAAGGTACGACTTCATGGCAGAGCTTTGTCATTAATGAAGCAGGTAGGGTAAAGAGAGCTCTAAACTATAACCAATAATCGTGTCACATCTGCCATTTGTGACTTTTATAGACTTAATACAAACTCCATGTAGAAGTGAAACTTTAACAGTGTTAAAGAAGTTTGTCAAAGTGGAGTTCGGTGTTTTGTTGCTTCTGAGGAAAAAGAAGGGAAAAGACAGCTTCTGGTTGGATTAAAACCCTCGTTTTGAACAATAAACTTTCACTTTAAAACTGTATTATAATCTTTACTGAGGAAAGCTTGGGATATTCACAGATAATCATAAATCAAGTCTGAAAGACATCCAACACAGAGCAGCAACATAAATTAAATGGAGTAAACGGGTCAAATATTACATTGAATGAAGGATTTACTCCATGTTTCATCACAGATTGCTATAAACAGACACTGATGATATGAAATTTATTACAGCTAAAGCTAACAGAATGTTTTGATATAACTGCATGGTTAACAAATGTTGTTGTTCAATAATATGCTGATGCTATTTTATATTTATTAAATAACCAGCCTTTCAGGTATTGTCCTGTGAATACCAGCTGAATATGGTGGTGATATTAGAACAATAGATGAAAGAGTGATTCGAGCACTGGCATTACTGACCAGCAAACTCTGCATACATATGGAATCAATTCACCGCACCTTCTCTTCAAAATGTAAGAATTTAACACAAAAAAAACAACTAAGTTAAAATATGTCAATTAAAAATACTAGACTACAACTATTCAAATAAAACTACCAAACAAAATAAAAGAATACAGAAACTAATTAAACTATATACAAATAAAAGATAAAAGTGGACCAATAAAATTGATGCAATGATGTCATTGTTCAGTGTTGATATTTAGGTTTAAGAACCAGGATTTATTTTGAGGAATCTGGAAATGAGGTCAAATTAGTTTTAAAAGTAATTAAGGGCAACAACTGGTATATGTTCAAACAACCAGTCACAACACAAAACAAAAGGTAAGTAAAACATTATTTTAATAAAATAATTTTCAAAATAATAATTTCCCAAATTAGAAATCTATAACCTTTTGGGACAATTGATTTTCAATGGTATGTAATTATTCTTCAGCACATGGTTGAACAGAGTTATTACCACTTAAAATGGAAGTGAGAAACTTTATTTGAAGACGCCAGGGGGCGAACCGCAAATGGACGGATAGAGAGATGTGGTGATTCACATCTAGGTCACCAGCTGCTAAGACAAAGAAAATACCTTATTCAATAATTGTATACGTTATTTTAAATACCATACAATACAAATATTAATGTGTATACAAGCATTGATGGTGCGTTATCCAACGATTACGGAGCGAATGAGACAAGCTCTGTTGTAAACAAAGCTGTATACCATGTTTATAAGCAATGCTATTAACCTGTTAGCCGCTAGCAAAGACAACTTTAGCATGTTTTAAGCAGTACTGGAACACATTTTTAGCAGGTTAGTTCAAAGCAATTAAACAAAAACACAAATAAAATGGAGCAAAATCCCATTATTGGACCATCACTGTTTAAAACATCTCATTGAAATAACGTTTGTTTAAACTTTAAAACACAGAACAAATAAAACTAGCCTTAAGGTTTAGAGGCCTGTTCAGATTAGCTTCACCAGGTAGCCTCATACCACCACAAACAAAAGCTAAACACAATGAAATATATTTAGGTTGTTTTATCCTAAACTAATTTTCTTTAACAAGACACTGCCTCTTAAGTGGACTGTTCTGATGAACAGAAGTCAAGGACATTCTAAGGGCGTTAAGTTGCCCTGTCAGCCCATGAGTCTCACCTTAAATGGCAGTCCAGAACCATGCCCAGGTACTTCTAGCATTAGTCTCAATTTGATCTCCATCGATAATGGTTGGAGAGAATGACTGAAGCTTCCTGAAATCAATAGCAACTTGAATTTTTTGCACCAATTAGTGAAAAGGCCTGAACTAGTCCATGCTCCTCTCCTTTGTCGTCTAAAAGGGCCATGTCGTCAGCATATTTAATTAAATGTCTATTAGGGAAAGTTCTTTTGCAGGAGTTTGTGTACGAGGTGAATAACAATGAAGATAAAACACATCCCTGAGGAGAGCTTGTGCTGGTAATTGTTTTGTCAGAGAGTGTTGAACCTGCTGGACTCTACCTGTTAAAAAGTCTGCAATCCATAAAATCAACTTATGTGCGATGAAACACTCTCATTGAAATCTGTTAAAACCCTAGGCTGAATGGTGGCCATTGCAAACATAACTAGCAATGGGTTTGTCTTTTTTGTAAATTCTATCATCCTGGTTTAGATTTGACTTTAAGGTAAAGTTTTTACCACATTCATCACAACCAAAAGGTTTCTCTCCAGTTTGGATTCTTGCGTTTGTTCTATTGTGACTTGGAACCAAAACAATCCACACAAAGATCTTAACCAAAGAGTTTATTTCCAGTTTGAATTATCATGTGCGTGTTTAATAGTGACTTGGTGATAAATCTTTTTCCACATACATCACAACTAAAAGGTTTGTCTCCTGTGTGAATTCTGATGTGTCTGTTTAAATGTGACTTGGTGATAAATCTTTTTCCACATACATCACAACTAAAAGGTTTGTCTCCTGTGTGAATTCTCATGTGTGTGTTTAAATATGACTTGGTGATAAATTTTCTTCCACATGCATCACAACTAAAAGGTTTGTCTCCTGTGTGAATTCTCATGTGTATCTTTAAATGTGACTTGGAGACAAATCTTCTTCCACATGCATCACAACTAAAAGGTTTGTCTCCTGTGTGAATTCCCATGTGTCTGTTTAAAGATGACTTGAAGACAAATCTTCTTCCACATGCATCACAACTAAAAGGTTTGTCTCCTGTGTGAATTCTCATATGTGTGTTTAAATCTGACTTAGAAATAAATCTTTTTCCACATGCATCACAACCAAAAAGTTTGTCTCCTGTGTGAATTCTCATGTGTCTGTTTAAAGATGACTTGGAGGCAAATCTTTTTCCACAAGAATCACAACTAAAAGGTTTGTCTCCTGTGTGAATTCTCATGTGTGTGTTTAAATGTGACTTGCAGTCAAATCTTTTTCCACATGCATCGCAACTAAAAGATTTGTCTCCTGTGTGAATTCTCATGTGTTTGTTTAATAGTGACTTGGTGATAAAGTTTCTTCCACATGCATCACAACTAAAAGGTTTGTCTCCTGTGTGAATTCTCATATGTGTGTTTAAATGTGACTTGCAGTCAAATCTTTTTCCACATGCATCGCAACTAAAAGATTTGTCTCCTGTGTGAATTCTCATGTGTTTGTTTAATAGTGACTTGGTGATAAATTTTCTTCCACATGCATCACAACTAAAAGGTTTGTCTCCTGTGTGAATTCTCATGTGTATCTTTAAATGTGACTTGGAGACAAATCTTCTTCCACATGCATCACAACTAAAAGGTTTGTCTCCTGTGTGAATTCCCATGTGTCTGTTTAAAGATGACTTGAAGACAAATCTTCTTCCACATGCATCACAACTAAAAGGTTTGTCTCCTGTGTGAATTCTCATATGTGTGTTTAAATCTGACTTAGAAGTAAATCTTTTTCCACATGCATCACAACCAAAAAGTTTGTCTCCTGTGTGAATTCTCATGTGTCTGTTTAAAGATGACTTGGAGGCAAATCTTTTTCCACAAGAATCACAACTAAAAGGTTTGTCTCCTGTGTGAATTCTCATGTGTGTGTTTAAATGTGACTTGCAGTCAAATCTTTTTCCACATGCATCGCAACTAAAAGATTTGTCTCCTGTGTGAATTCTCATGTGTTTGTTTAATAGTGACTTGGTGATAAAGTTTCTTCCACATGCATCACAACTAAAAGGTTTGTCTCCTGTGTGAATTCTCATATGTGTGTTTAAATGTGACTTGCAGTCAAATCTTTTTCCACATGCATCGCAACTAAAAGATTTGTCTCCTGTGTGAATTCTCATGTGTTTGTTTAATAGTGACTTGGTGATAAATTTTCTTCCACATGCATCACAACTAAAAGGTTTGTCTCCTGTGTGAATTCTCATGTGTTTGTTTAAATGTGACTTGGAGACAAATCTTCTTCCACATGCATCACAACTAAAAGGTTTGTCTCCTGTGTGAATTCTCATATGTGTGTTTAAATGTGACTTGGAGACAAATCTTCTTCCACATGCGTCACAACTAAAAGGTTTGTCTCCTGTGTGAATTCTCATGTGTCTGTTTAAAGATGACTTGGAGGCAAATCTTTTTCCACATGTATCACAAATGAAAGGTTTGTCTCCTGTGTGGACTTTTGTGTGCCTTTTGAGATCTCGTTTCAAGTTAAAACTTTTACCACATTCACCACAGTTAAAATCTTTACTACCCGTCTGAAACTTCGTCAGTGAATCTATGTTTTTCTTTTCTCTGAAACACGTCTCATTACCAGAACAATCTGAAGACGTTAATCTTGGACGACATGTCATGTGACTCTGAAGA
The DNA here is from genome assembly GCF_021462225.1 of Girardinichthys multiradiatus. Lineage (NCBI taxonomy): Eukaryota > Metazoa > Chordata > Actinopteri > Cyprinodontiformes > Goodeidae > Girardinichthys > Girardinichthys multiradiatus. The sequence goes on along the minus strand of NW_025917679.1, from coordinate 179,683 downwards.
GAGCGTCTGTTAGCAAATTTTCCTCCACACTCAGAGCAGCTCAAAGATTTGTTGACAGTGTTTCTGCCTGACCCTGGAGTCCTGCTCTCCTTCCAATCCTCCTCACTGTCTTCAGTTTCAGAGTCTGACAAGTGTTTAAGCTCAGATTTATGATGCTTCACATCATCATCCTCTTCATCATCCTCACTGTCTTCAGTTTCAGAGTCTGATAAGCGTTTAAGCTCAGATTCATGATGCTTCACATCATCATCCTCTTCATCATCTTCACTGTCTTCAGTTTCAGAATAGTTGGAAGAGCCTCCATGAGTATTTAGATCTGGGTTCCTGCTGGATACTGATGTCCCACAGTCCTCTTCTTTAATTTCTACTTTTATCTGGTCATTTGAGATACTTCTTGGAAGATCTCTGTCTTCTGTTTTGTGTTGATGAAGCTGAGAGAACAGAGGTTTCTCTTCATCCTCTTCACTCTTCATAAGAACAACAGTTAATGGAAACCTGGCATCATCAGTCTCCTTCTTCACATTCAGTTGTTCTCCATCCTGGCTGGCCCAGATTCTTTCATTTTCCTCCTTTATGTGGAGGAGCTGCAGCTCCTGCTGGTCCATATCAGGACTCTGTTCTTCAGGAGCCTCTTCTTTAAAATCTGCAGACATCATTGAAACACTTTATATGCATTATGAACAACTTTATCTTGACAATGTTACAAAGATGATAAAGATTAAAACTAGAGAAAAGAATCTGATAAATATTATCAGTGAACAGTACAGTAGATAAAATCAGAGAAGCCACAATGGTGTGATAACCTGGACTGTAAATATATTGGTTTCACGGTGTCATGGTTTAACACTAGAACTCCCAGGGCCATCAATTTGACGGGTTTGAAAGTTTGACATGCCATAGCTCTCGTTTTTATTAAAACTCTTATCTTCCTGGCATCCTGACTTTTTCTAAACCTGTGTCTTGTGTATTCCTATGTCTCTATTTAAAGATCTAAGTATTTCTACCTCTAACTACCACAACCGCTATTTTGACGGCCCTATTATTTACATTGATATTTTTTTCCTGCGGCTGAGTATACGCGCGAGCGTTGCCTAGCAATTGCCACTCTAGAACGCAGTCTGAGAAGGAGATTGTTGGCATCCTACAAATAGCTTCTAGAAGGATGTTTTCTGCTCAAGAGGCATTGGAGATGCTTCAAAAATTAGATGATCGTGATTCTGGGGTCGAGAGGGATTCTGACGGCTCTTGGTCAGCATTCAGTTCCAGTGACAGCGGGTCAGAGAGCGAGCCTCCCCCGGCTAAAAAACACGAGTTGTCCCGTTAGCAGGAGGTTGTGGCGCATTATTTCAAGGTAGTAAAAGACTAGCCTATGTAATGATGTTATCATTTTAGGCTATAGTTTACAGATTAGTAAACTAATAATATATAAACTATATAATTATATATACTGGTCCTTCTCAAAATATTAGCATATTGTGATAAAGTTTATTATTTTCCATAATGTCATGATGAAAATTTAACATTCATATATTTTAGATTCATTGCACACTAACTGATATATTTCAGGTCTTTTATTGTCTTAATACGGATGATTTTGGCATACAGCTCATTAAAACCCAAAATTCCTCAGTCAGTCATTTTCTACTGCTTATTCCATAGTGGGTCGCGGGGGAGCTGGTGCCTATCTCCAGCAGTCTATGGGCAAGAGGCAGGGTACACCCTGGACAGATCACCAGTCCATCGCAGGGCAACACACAAACAACCATGCACACACTCATTCATACACCTAAGGTCAATTTAGAGTGACCAATTAACCTAACAGGCATGTCTTTGGACTGTGGGAGGAAGCCGGAGTACCCGGTGAGAACCCACGCATGCACGGGGAGAACATGCAAACTCCATGCAGAAAGACCCCAGGCCCAGAATCGAACCCAGGACCTTCTTGCTGCAAGGCAACAGTGCTACCAACTGCGCCACCGTGCAGCCCAAAATTCCTATCTCACAAAATTAGCATATCATTAAAAGGGTCTCTAAACGAGCTATGGACCTAATCATCTGAATCAACAAGTTAACTCTAAACACCTGCAAAAGATTCCTGAGGCCTTTAAAACTCCCAGCCTGGTTCATCACTCAAAACCCCAATCATGGGTAAGACTGCCGACCTGACTGCTATCCAGAAGGCCACTATTGACACCCTCAAGCAAGAGGGTAAGACACAGAAAGAAATTTCTGTACAAATAGGCTGTTCCCAGAGTGCTGTATCAAGGCACCTCAGTGGGAAGTCTGTGGGAAGGAAAAAGTGTGGCAGAAAACGGTGCACAACGAGAAGAGGTGACCAGACCCTGAGGAAGATTGTGGAGAAGGGCCGATTCTAGACCTTGGGGGACCTGCGGAAGCAGTGGACTGAGTGTGGAGTAGAAACATCCAGAGCCACCGTGCACAGGTGTGTGCAGGAAATGGGCTACGGGTGCCGCATTCCCCAGGTCAAGCCACTTTTGAACCAGAAACAGCAGCAGAAGCGCCTGACCTGGGCTACAGAGAAGCAGCACTGGACTGTTGCTCAGTGGTCCAAAGTACTTTTTTCGGATGAAAGCAAATTCTGCATGTCATTCAGAAATCAAGGTGCCAGAGTCTGGAGGAAGACTGGGGAGAAGGAAATGCCAAAATGCCAGAAGTCCAGTGTCAAGTACCCACAGTCAGTGATGGTCTGGGGTGCCGTGTCAGCTGCTGGTGTTGGTCCACTGTGTTTTATCAAGGGCAGGGTCAATGCAGCTAGCTATCAGGAGATTTTGGAGCACTTCATGCTTCCATCTGCTGAAAAGCTTTATGGAGATGAAGATTTCATTTTTCAGCACGACCTGGCACCTGCTCACAGTGCCAAAACCACTGGTAAATGGTTTACTGACCATGGTATCACTGTGCTCAATTGGCCTGCCAACTCTCCTGACCTGAACCCCATAGAGAATCTGTGGGATATTGTGAAGAGAACGTTGAGAGACTCAAAACCCAACACTCTGGATGAGCTAAAGGCCGCTATCGAAGCATCCTGGGCCTCAATAAGACCTCAGCAGTGCCACAGGCTGATTGCCTCCATGCCACGCCGCATTGAAGCAGTAATTTCTGCCAAAGGATTCCCGACCAAGTATTGAGTGCATAACTGTACATGATTATTTGAAGGTTGACGTTTTTTGTATTAAAAACACTTTTCTTTTATTGGTCGGATGAAATATGCTAATTTTGTGAGATAGGAATTTTGGGTTTTCATGAGCTGTATGCCAAAATCATCCGTATTAAGACAATAAAAGACCTGAAATATTTCAGTTAGTGTGCAATGAATCTAAAATATATGAATGTTAAATTTTCATCATGACATTATGGAAAATAATGAACTTTATCACAATATGCTAATATTTTGAGAAGGACCTGTACATAATATACATAATTTTATAGCGTGCAAGAAAACCTTTAGCATTGTGATCAATGTAATGTGATGACATCATCACCGCCTCGCATCCAGAATGCTTGCCGTCAAATGAACAGGCTTTGGAGTCCTAGTGTTAATTACCATATTCTAAAACACAAATGTATATAGTGATTTAAATGCTTTAATTTAAAGCTGAAAAAGAATAGTTATTACATTGTTGATACAAATACCGTATGTTTATTATTTTGTACATAATATATAAAGCTTTTTTTGTTATTTTTTAAGATTTTCAATTACTTTGGATACTTTTATTAGAAGCTTCATGCTTGTGATTGGTTATTATTTTAATCAGATTTTCTTGAATCTCTTTACTCCTGCCTTACAGGTACATGTTTTCATCATGCTGAGCTGTGCTTTACATTAGATTATAACTGCATTATCTAACCTCTTATCCAACCAGGTCCCTGAACAACTGACCATTAACGGAGTTTATCTACAGCCACTGCAGTGATATATTTCTTCCTGATTGGTAACAATACTCTCCTCCAATCGAGGATCTCCTTTGGAAACTAGTCAGTGACACTGAAGTTCGTTTCTCGTAGCTCTCTGCCCCGACTCCTGACCTGTTCTTTCTGCTTGTAGTGCCTGAATTTCACTACAAATGGCCGAGGCCGGTTGTTGTCGGGCTTCTTACCTCCGAGCCAGTTAACAAGATGGAATGTGATGTTTTTAACCTCGTCACTTGGGAGTTTTAGCTGACTTTGGAGAAATTCCCAGATAGTGGATTCAGCGTCCTCCTATACCCGTTCCGGGATGCTGGAGAAGACAAGGTTGTCCCACAAGTCCCAAGCTTGTATATTCAGGATGGTCTCCCTCATTTCTTTATTTCAAACAGCTGCATCATTCCATCGGTACATTTCTTTACCTTACCCTCAGCGTTTGTTTCTTGGCTGTGAGCGGAGCTTGTTGTTTGTGGCTGAACTCCAGAGATTCCCTCAGAGCTTGAAAATTCCTTGTGGAGAACCTCCACCAGGGTAAGACGAGCATCCAAGCTGGGTAGCTTCTTGCCAATAGAGTCCAGGACATCAGCATAGCTTTTCTCTGAAGATATAGTGGAGAAGCTGGCCGAGCATTCTGAACGGAGGTATCTTGATGCTGGTGTGGTCATGGATGCAGATTTTTGTGTTTTGCCCATTACTATGTTGTCAAAACATTCATCTACCTAGCTCTCCAGGCTGTCTAAGGTTTCCTCTTCCAGTTTGTTTTATTGGGAAATATGAGACAATGGTTAGTATTTTAAAAGTTTCTATGTTGGGCTTCAATTTATTGGCTTGTTTTACTTGAGTTATTACTTGAGCACAGCTCTCACGAGATCTCAGCCACTCATCATGTCCTCACGTCCATGCTTCTCAGTTAATACTTCCAATTATTAAGTGCAAGCAGCCAAACAATCACATTTTCATAGTATATTCTGAATAGCTAAACACGGTGGGTGATTTTGGATATGAATGATACATTATATATTAATTATGATTGTTAAATTCTATTTTTTTCTAAATATTCATAATCAAACGATCATAATTTCACAACATGCCATTCTAACAAACACACACACACATCCTTGTACTTCGATCTTCATGAGGACTTTCAGTTACTTCCATTCATTATCCTTGATTTCTTGGGCCTAAACTCTAACCCCTGTCCCAAAATCGGAATTTGAAAAAGTGAGGACCAGGAAACGTCATCACTTTGTCAAAATGTCCTCACTTTACGATAAAAATACAAAAAATGGTTCTTAATCAGCAGCAAGTACAAGTACACACACACACACAAGGCCAGTACATCCATACATCGATGTGGAACCTCGGGAATAAGCGTCTCTTGCCCAAGGGGATATCTACCTGTAGAAGGTCTGGAGCTGGAATTAAATATCAGGATAAATACTATCCCCAGCGTGTGCATCAACTCTAGACCAACAGTCTAGACCTGATACCGTCAGGACCAGGAGATTTCCTAGGGTGAAGCTTTTAAAGCTCTCTACGCACCTGGTCAACAGAGATATCAAAGCTACATGCAGAAGATAAATGAGGAGGGGGAGTCAGACCCAGGACCTTCAGGCTACCGCTGAGAGGTAGTTGATGTAACAACGAAGCAAAATTAAAGCTGCTACTGGGGTGGGACATTCAAACCTGTTTTAAATTTTAGGCCATGGTTCATTTTTACTCAACTAAAACTAAATTAATGATGCTGGATTTTTATGCTGGGCCACAGGTAGAAATACATCAAGGAGAGGCTAAACAGAAACATTATGTTTTAAAGGGAAATAGACTTGACAGTCATCAGCACAAAAATAAAATGCAACCTCAGGGCACCAAGAATGGAGCCTTGAGGTACCCCCCAGGGGAGGTAAAATCATCCACCATGACCCAGAAACTCCTATCAGAGGGGTAGGACCTGAACCATTAAAGAGCTGAGCCAGTGATGCCCACCCACTGCTCTAGTCTGGAGATGAGAACGTTATGATCCACCGGATCAAAAGCAGCTGGTAAATCTAAAAGCAGTTCCCAGAATCCGTTGCTAAGAATACATCATCAAAAATCCCTAAAAGAGCCGATTCAGTGGTAAGTTTTAAACCCAGACTGGAACACTTCCATAATCATATATTTATCCAGTAAGGCTTCAGCTGGTTGTAAACTGTTGTTCCAAAATTTTGGACAGAAAAGGGTAACTTGGAGATCGGCCTAAAGCTTAACAAAGTAAACTGATTGGGGCCAGATTTCACAATAGTATGTTTAAAATTGTTCTGCTCCACGCTGGAGGTCAAACTACTGTTAATAACTTTAAGGAAGAAGAAAACTCCTTAAGACGACGTGGAGGAAGAACATCACAGGGGGAGCCAGATGGTTTTATACTGATAACCAGTATCTCTAGAGAGGAAAGGAAATAAGGCTCCCAGTGATCAAAGACAGTGAGGCAGGTGACCAAGATGGACGGGTCATAGGAGGGAAGAGAAATACAGGCCCTAATGTAAACCTTGTCCAAGAAATTAAGAAACTAATTACAGAGTTTTCTGGAAGCTTCTAGAGGAACAGGTTCATGCGCATTAAGAGCAGTGTTAAAGGAGACATCTGCAAAGTCCACTTTTTTACCCTTTAAATACATTTTGTTGTGTACTTTGAGTCTGTAGGAGAGCAGAATAGTTTAATTTAGTCTCTCCAGGTTCTGCGTAGATATCTTTATAATCTGTTTGGGTTGTATTTTTCTGGCAGTTTCAGCTCAGGAAACGTCTAATTTCTTCCTCCTTTTTGTGAAGCTAATCTACGTTTGATCATAAAAGACAACCAGATGCACCAGACTGTTAGCTGCCAGACAGGAGACACACACAAACAAATCCTTACTCTTGATAGGAGCTGCAGTTAATGGAAACCTGGTATCAGTCTCCTCCTTCACAGTGAGCTGCTCTCCTTCCTGACTGGTCCAGAGTTCCTCCTGTTCCTCCTTTATCTGGAGGGGCTCTGGCTCCTGCTGATCCACATCAGGACTCTGTTCTTCAGGAGCCTCTTCTTTAACATCTGCTGGCAGCACTGAAACACATTACATGCATTATGAACAACTTTAACTTCATGTTTCTAAGCTGGTAAAGATTCACATTAGAGAAAAACATCTGATCAGCAGTTTAGAGAAAACTGAACCTCAAGAACTGACAGTTTAGGTCATGTGCAGAATCTCATATTTAACCCCTGAATTAAATCACTATTATATAAAACATAATTGTCTGAGTTTTGCTGTGAAGCAGATGGTTTGTGAAGTAGAGATTATTAATTGAATATAGCACAGACAGCTGATATAGCAACATTTAGATATTTCGTATGAGGATAAGACAAAGGAGGCATAATTTATAAATCAACCACTGGATTGCAGCAACTTGTTACCTAAACAATTCTTGGTATGTGGTAAATACGTCTCAAGCGACATTAGTGGACAGTGCCTGAGGGAAATGCATCAGATTTATTCTATTTTATGATCAGTTTTAATCATCAATTAACACTATATCAATGAGGGTTATTATTTAATGTGTTACTCCATGCTTGTTGCTTTATGTTCAGAATATTTGATGTGCGTACGATAATATAAAATGCACTGCAGGAGCTCTCTCTACATCAGCAACAAAAAGATTACAGAAGTTTCTGGTTATTCTATTGAACTTCATATTCAGCGAGATGTTTTATCCAAAAAATGTCCGTCCCCTTAAACCAGGGGTCTGTAACCTTTACAAAGACCGTTTTATTTTTTGTTCTACAGTTTGTTTTACAGAGAGGAACGGCCAAAATCTTAATGTGAAAAGCTAGCAGGGACTCACCCTAAATGACTTGCAGCTGTAATTGTGACCGAAGGTGGTTGTGAAAACTGTTAAATTAAGATCACCTTTATTGGCCAAGTTTGAGTACAAACAAGTGCAATGTGCTTATTTGTTTTACAGCAGATTAGCTGACTACTCTGGCTGAGCGGGGGGTGGGTCGGAGAGAGAACCTGCCCCTGGAGAGCGCTGGTTTTGATGGTTCTTGAGCAGGAAAAGATGCTTCCCAGCTTCACTTGCTGCTGCCGTTCAGTCACGAAGCTGGTGATCCACTGACAGGTGGAGGCCGGCACTGTGAGCTGGGTGACCTTCTGATGGAGGATGTCTGGGTTGATGGTGTTTAACTTTACGTTCTCTCTCTGTGTTTAGCTGTGACACCTTCCTGGAGGTTGAGCTGCTGCTGCCAACAACTTAATGTTCTCCTGCTATAGATGATCCACTTGGCCCCGTCTCTCCTAGACATAGCTACTGGCTGAGCTTCTACTGTGACTAACTGTATGTGCTCTCTTTTATACTCTAGACTTGAAAAAAGGCTCAGAGTTTATCTGCTTAGCTGTGTTTCTCTCCTAGATGAAGCTACTAAATGAGCTACAACTGCCTTTAACATTTTACTTTTCTTTCACATAGAAAGTACTCCTGGTTCAGGGCTCTCAAACCCCCAGTTGGTCTAGGCAGAGGGCCAGGAGGAGTGAATGTTGCAACTCACTGACTGGATGCAATTGGTTGTGTTTCCTAAGAAATTATTTAACCAATTTGAACAATAAACTGAATCTGACTGCACTGCTTGATAACTAGGATCAATTTGAATGAATGTCCTTGACTTGGAATCTGTACGATTCAACTGAACTGACCTTGTAAAGTGCCTTGAGACAACGTGTGTTGTGAATTGGCGCTAAATAAATGAGCTGAATTGAATGAGTAACAAAATGTGTTAAAAAAATACTATGAAGTCTAAGGATAACCTTTATTAATTGGACTCATAGCCGTTTTCCCCACTTATACTTTAATAATATAAAGCATAAGTTCTAATGTTTCCCTTTTGTTAGAATAGGATAAGAAAGCTCATCGACACACATTACAAGGATAAATGGCCCAAGGTCCGTCATGAATGACCTGTGGCTCAGTCCACTGGGTTTGATAGTGGAGCAGCCGGGAACTGGGTTGATTAGAAAGCTGCAGTAACATTTAGATTAAGGATGGACACCAGCTACTACACAACCTACCAGATAAACACCACAATGGTGACACATAGTCTACTGATAAACACTGAGGGAGGGTGCATCCATTGCATTGGAGTGCCGGATATAAAAGTACATGTGACCTTCTATCGAGGCTCTTCGTCATCCTCTAACAGACTGCGATGGTCTGAGATGGGAGCCTCAGCACTGATCTCTGTAATCATTATTTTGCCTAAATTTGGATTAAAGGAGCTGAAAGTTGGAAACTGTTTCAGAGTCATTCATTTAGGAGTCTTTAGATAGAGTGTGATCACTTCTGGAGACCAAGGACTGGACGAACTCCGAGACGTCTGACCACCAACAGGGTGCGGCAGCTCAGACAAACGTTTGTGAACAAAACAACAGTCCAAGACACATTCAAGCTCTGTCAAGGCCCTGTGGTGTATATCTACTTTGACCAGAACCCAAAAACCAGCACTCCTTAGGAGATGGAAGAAATAGACATCTACAAATGATCTTTGCAAATTGAGGAAGTGTGTTAGAAGTTACTTTGAATGGATTTTCTCCATTTAGATAGCAGAGAGACGGTTGCACCACCTACCAGGAGATGGAGGTAATGTAATACCAAACATGAAAGGATGAATGTTTTCACAGTCCAGACTGTTAATGTGGCTGTTTTTATTTTATTCAGTCAAAATTCATTAATTCATAAATCAATTAATTTTAGGTTACTTTAAATGTCTCTAGATAAATGACTGTGTTGTAATATAACATTGATATTTTAACATATTCATTGATGGATTAACTACTTATCATATAAGTAGCATTAAACATCTTCCTCAAATATTGAAACTGAAACAACATGGGATGTTTGTCCAAAACTCCTGCAGCTGTAATCATTCCCAACAAACAGATCTTTGTGCTTCCAGCGGCTCCCATACCGCTCCTCTACCGTAATACACCATGGATGGACGCATCTGATTTCTACCGTCAGCGATCGTCGGCTCACTTCACCGCAGTTAGATGATCCTCTGTCGTTTCAAACTAATATTTCTGAGCTGGGCTCCAGAAGCTCCTGCTGATGTTTCACTATCCTAACAACGAGTTCTAATTCAGAGGAATAATCCACCAGCAGACTGAAAACGGCTCCTAAACTTTAACTACCATCCACACAGTTGGCATGAAGAAGGAAACATCCAAACCTAATCTCGGCTGGAAAACATCATCCATCATCTGGTGTCTCTTCCTCTGCTGCGTCCTGCCGCTGTTTGAGCTCCTGCTTCCCTCCAGTTTCTTTGACCAGATGTTCCTCAAGCTGCTGGACTTCTTTCCAGAGTTCATCAACTGCTGCTGCTGCAGCTCTCTTACAGCTTTATCAACACTCCCGCTTCTGGGCTGCTGACGAACAGGGAACAAAGGATGAAGAACCCGGAAGAGATCCGCGTGTTTGGGAAGTGGAGGCGGGGCCAGCGGAACCGGAAATAAATGTATTGTTGTTATTATGTATTACTGTTGGACGTGTGTTTATACAATTGTTTCCAAACACGATGTTTCAAAGTGAATATTTCAAAATACGGATGAAATGTGTTGAGACAAGGTAACAACTAAAATGCTGAGCAATGAGCCAGGAGGCCCCAAAGAATGAAAAACATTTGAACATTAGAACAAACTTCCAAGGAAACACAAATATTTCTAGTTCTACCTGCCTTCTTGTTCCAACAGGTTTGGAAATCATTTATATTTAGGTCAGAATCCTTGTAGACTGCAATAAAGGGAGATTTTAGTCTAGAAAAGTTGCATTTGTGAAAATAATAATGGATTAGTGATTAATTCTCAAAATTTCTGATCATATTTAGGGATATAAAATGTTCAAATATCAGAAAAACAAACATTACCCACCATATCATGGATAAATCAGGAAATATATCCTTCCAAACATTTTTGATTCCTGAGTCACATGAAGAATCATGAGGCTCGCAGAGCTGTGGGTTATATCAGCATCTTTACATCACTGGAGGTAAGGTAAGTTTATTTATATAGCGCTTTTCAGCAACGAGACACTCAAAGTGCTGTACATACAATTACAATACAATCACAAAGCAAATAAACACAGATATAGACACAGAAAAACAAATCAAATGATAAAATCAAACAACAGAGGTAATTTAAAAAAGTAAAATAAAATGAAGAGAATAGAATGATGGACAAGAAAATGAAAGGAAAATTGGACTGAAAACGCAACTAATTATGCCTAGATGGCACAGTCAAAGGCCACTCTAAACAAATACGTTTTTAATCTTGATTTAAAGCAACTTAGGGTTTTGGCGCTTTTACAGTTTTCTGGGAGTTTATTCCAGATTAGTGGAGCATAAGAACTAAAAGCTGCTTCTCCATGTTTAGTTCTGGTTCTGGGTATGCAGAGTAGATTTGAGCCAGAAGACCTGAGAGGTCTGGGTGGTTGATACACTGACAACAAGTCTGTAATGTATTTTGGTGCTAAGCTATTCAGTGATTTATAGACTAACAGAAGTATTTTAAAGTCTATTCTCTGAGCTACAGGGAGCCAGTGTAGGGACTTTAGAACCGGGGTGATGTGCTCCACTTTCTTAGTTCTAGTGAGGACGCGGGCAGCAGCGTTCTGGATCAACTGCAGCTGTCTGATCGACTTTTTAGGCAGACCTGTGAAGACACCATTGCAGTAATCAATTCTACTAAAGATGAATGCATGAATTAGTTTTTCAAGGTCCTGCTGAGACATTAGTCCTTTAATCCTGGAGATGTTCTTTAGGTGATAGAAGGCCGACCTAGTTACTACCTTTATGTGCCTCTGAAGGTTCAGGTCTGAGTCCATCACTACACCCAGGTTTCGAGCCTGACTAGTGGTTTCTAGCTGTATTACCTGAAGCTCTGTGCTAACTTTTAAATGCTCTTCCTTTGGTCCAAAGATTATTACTTCAGTTTTATTTTGATTCAGCTGAAGAAAATTTAGGCCCATCCATGCATTGATTTCTTCTAAGCATTTACCCAGCGCTTGAATGGGTTCATGGTCACCTGGTGACATTTTAACGTATAGCTGTGTGTCGTCTGCATAGTTATGATAACTTACGTTGTTGTTTATTAAAATCTGAGTTAGGGGGAGCATGTAGATATTGAATAGGAGGGGCCCTAAGATATACCCTTGGGGAACGCCACATGTGATTTTTGTGCTCTCTGATGTAAAGTTACCTACTGACACAAAAAAGTCCCTGTCCTTCAAGTAGGATTTAAACCAGTTGAGTGCTGTACCAGAAAGGCTGACCCAGTTTTCCAGATGCTCTAATAAAATGGAATGATCGACAGTGTCGAATGCTGCACTAAGGTCCAATAATACTAGCACTGTGGTTCTTCTACTGTGTGTATTTATACGGATGTCATTGAACACCTTGAGAAGAGCAGTCTCCGTACTGTGGTGAGCAGGAAGTCTGACTGGAAGACATCGAAGCGGTTGGTCATTGTTAGGAAGTTGTTTAACTGTTGAAACACAGCTTTTTCAATAATCTTACTGATGAAGGGGAGGTTTGATATAGGCCTGTAATTCTGTAGTAGCAGCTTGTCCAAGTTGCTCTTTTTCAATGGAGGTTTGATAATTGCTGTTTTCAGGGCCTGGAGGAAAACACCTGACAAAAGGGACGTGCTTATTATTTGTGTTAAATCAGATGTTATGACAGGCAAAGCTTTATTAAGGAAAGCTGTGGGTAAAACATTGAGACAGCAGGAAGAAGAGCTTAGTTGCTGTACGATTTCTTCTAAGTTTTTGTAGTTTATTTGGTGAAATTGGATAATTTTGTCAAAATCAGTTCTAGTTGGAGACAACATTGGTCCTGGAGTTGATGTGGATGTGCTGACTTCCTCTCTGATCTTTTGGGTTTGTTCAGTAAAGAATTTAGCAAATTCATTGCAGGCCCTGGTAGAGTGGAGTTCAGATGCTACAGTTACAGGAGGGTTTGTTAACCTGTCGACCGTGGCAAATAATGCACCAGCATTGTTAATGTTTTTGCTGATGATCTCAGAAAAGAAGGATTCTCTTGCATTTTTCAGTTGTAGGTTATATCTGTATAGTCTCTCTTTATAGGTAATATAGTGAACCTGGAGTCCAGTCTTTCGCCACCTGCGTTCGGCTTTTCGACACTCCTTTTTTTCACTTCTGACTGGTGGAGCACTTCTCCATGGAGACATTTTCTTTCCAGAAACGACTTTCACTTTAATTGGAGCAATTGAATCAATGATGTCTGAGATTTTAGAATGAAAGTTATCTACCACTTCATCTATAGTGTTACAGGGCAAAGTGGAGGTAGAAGAGTAAATCTGGTTAAAGGTTTCAGCAGCACCGTCCTTAAAGATGAGTTTTCTTATCATATCTCTTTGGCAAATTGAGTCATTGGAGATGATGCTTTCAAAAATAACAGAAAAGTGGTCAGATAGAGCAACATCAGTTACAGACACCATGGAAATGTTTAGACCCTTAGTGATGATCAAGTCCAAAATATGTCCCTGTTTGTGCGTTTGCTGTTTAACATGTTGAGTCAAACCAACATTTCTAAGAGTGTCCATGTGAATGTTGAAGTCTCCCGCAATAATTAAACAATCATAATAAACACATATCACAGATAAAAGCTCATTAAAATCACTGATAAAGTTTGTTTTGGACTTAGGAGGCCTGTAAATATTCAAGAACATGGTTCGGACCGGGCTCTTTACCTGGAGAGCCAAATATTCAAGAGTGAAATTTGCCCAGAAATACTTTTTTACACTCTAATAAATCTTTAAACAAAGTGCCCCCCCTCCACCTTTTCTTTGCTGTCTGCTCTCACAAAGAAAATTGTAGTTCGGAGGCGTAGCCTCTATCAGAATGGGAGCTTCATTAAATTCATGTAACCATGTTTCTGTTAAAAACATAACATCAAGATCGTGGTCAGTAATGAAGTCATTGATAAAAAATTATTTTCCTGACAGAGATCTAATGTTCAGTAAAGCCAGTTTATATGACTTAGTTGTTTATATTAACTCTGTGTCTGGTTGTACCTGACAGTTTATGGCTTTTTTTTTTATTGTTTATAACTGTCTCTTATCCGTTTGGTTTTGTTCTTTCTGTCACATATAAGCACAGAGATTTTACAACTATCTCCTATTAGGGGCCCAAGTTTTTCCTGGACATGCTCATTTCTGATAGAGTTACCACTGGGGCCCAGACTGTATCACAGAGAAGTAAGTGATTTGAAGGTCCTGATTAGGAGGAGATAGATTAGGAGGTGGTGGAGGTCTGCGGCATTTGGAAGATGTTGGTTCAGTAGCAGGGCCTCGGCCACGGGGGGTATTGAATGGAGAAGATGTCAGAACCATTTGGGTCCCGATTTTAAGAGCTCCTTTCATGTTATCAGAATCCAGTAAAGCAAAAAGCGGGCTCAGTGGGGAGATGGGAGAGTTCCGTGTGGTCTGGGTCGGGGTCTGGGGTGAGGGGGTTTAACGGGGGGATCGGTCTGGGTTTTGGGCGAGGGGGGTATAATGGGGGGTGTCGGTCTGGGTCTGGGTTTGGGGTGATGGGGGTATAATGGGGGGATCCACTTCTCCTGTGGATTTCGACGGGGAGACCTTTTGTGATGACCTCTCTTTCTCAGCCAACTGGCCGATTGTTTCTGCTGGAGTTGTTGGAGGCAGCGTTATCATTGTTGTTGATACTCCATGTTCTCTGCTGAACAGGTCGAAGCTGCTGGCGGATTATTTACTGAATAGAAGAGATTAGATGTGAGACGTCTGGCTGCCAGCTTGTTCAGGCAGAAACCATCTTGCTTGAAGAGTTGTCGTTTTTCCCAAAAAATATTGAAGTTGTTGATGAAGTTCACAGATTTAATAGCACATGTTTTTTTCAACCACTTATTAATCATCAGAAGTCCCGAAAAAATCTCATCTCCACAGAAAATCGGTGCAAAGTGTCCGCTGAGAAACACCTTAATATTGAGACCTCCAACAATATTCAGAAGATGAGTTAAATTCTCCTTCAATCCTTCTGATTTTTTCTTAGCCACGTCATCCATGGCTCCACAGTGTATAATAAGGTTTTCTAGAGACGGGCGCTTTTCTGTGATAGCCAGAATATTCTCTGAGATATCAGACACCACGTTACTGGTACCAATCATGACCAAGTTTTTAATCCCATCCACAGCTGTGTTGCCCACTATTAGGGTTCTTGGTCCGGTGTGGCGCTTTTTCTCTGGCAATTTAGGAGAAGACTGTTTAGTATGAAGGTTGTTCTCAAACCTTTTATTGTTCTCAGAAGATGGATCATTTTCCTGGTTTTCATTCTGTAGTGGAGCAAATCTGTTCTGGAGGGGAATTCCATTATTTCCAGCTATCTCACTCCTATCAGTTGTTGTGACAGCAGCTCGCTGTCGAAGTCTCCTTTTCCCAGGGGAAACGGGGGCATTTCTCTGTAATTCTGGCCATTCTAATTTGTTTAATTGCTGAGATCTTCCAGTGAGCCGTCCACCTTGATTTGTTGGGCATGCCCCTAAAACATGCCAGGGGGGTCTGCTGGTAGGTTTATTCTCAGTGTTCTGATTGCTGGCTGAGTTGTTGAGCTGGCTGTCATTGTTTGGGATCACAGGCAGTTTTGAATCATCGTTGTACCCCATATTCACCTCCACATTCACTTCTAGTCGATGGATTTTCATCTCCAAAACAGCCAATTTCTGTAAAAGTTTGTCGAAGTCCTCTGTGGTGAAGGGAGGCATTTTGTGCTGATTAGCTGGCGTCAACTTGTCCTTCTTTCGAGTTCGATTATAAAAACATCAAAGTCCTTTAAAAAAAATAAAATAATAATAATAATAATAATCCTTGGGAGTCGCTGGTAAGAAGTTGTTTTAGTCCAATATTTCTGTAATTTTGGCTAAGAGATAAAAAGTTAGGAGTAAAAGAATGCAAGCAAGCAGGGAGCTTAGGAGAAAAGCGTCTGAGCAGGCAGAGAGGCGGAAGCGGAAAAAAAACATGTGGAAAATATAGATTTGTAACAAAATAATAATCTAACCTTTAATGCTCTTCTATAAAAATATGTAATAAGAATGTGGTACCAGTGCAGTCACCAGGGTATCTCAGCTTTTGTCCTGGATCTTTACTAATCCTCCGAATCCAAAGTTAATGTCAGCGTCTTCATAAAGAAAAGCAGAAGCAGGTGAACTTCAGTTTGGCACATTTCATTTTCTCTATGGAAACCTCCATCTGCAGTAAGTGTTTCATGTTTCACTCGGTTGCCACGGTTATCTCACAGCAGTTGTAAGATAACAAGGTTGTTTCATCTCAAGGCATGTTTTAATGCAATGCAAACAACAAGCTTGGAGTCCAAAACACTGACATAGGTAGGAAGAAGCTGGTCAACAGTCAGAGCTTCAGCACCCTGGACAGCTCTATGACTTCCAGATAACTGATGAGCAGCTGGAAACTCTGTCTTTTTCTTAAATCCAGGAATGGTTTGACTTTACCTGAGTCCAAAAAGATCTCACAGCGAGGGTCCACACCTCTTAAAGTACAGCAAAGCAAGGCATCAGAAAGCCTGAGACAGGGTGGTCCCAAACTTTTATGGGGCCTTAGGTAGAATTTGATTTGGGGCCCCTCTTCCTGTGAGGGACATCACCACCACTAACAGCTTCTTAATACAGATGTGCTGGAATCTGGGAGAAGGGCTCAAGTTTAATTGGCAGATGTTAAAAGCCATCATGGATGATTGGTTATTATTTGCTAAATGAATTTGTGACCAAACTGAGCTCAAACACAAAGAAAAGATTAAACTCAGATTGTAACTATGGTAACAAAACAATGAAACCATGAAGATTATTCTTTGCACTTTTAAAAAGTAAATTGACAATTCTTTAAATCTTAAATTTAAATTAAACTCCCAGAAATCTGTAAAAGCATTGAAACCCTAAGTTGCTTCAAATCAAGATTAAACTTATTTGATTAGAGTGGCCTTTGAATGTGTTATCTAAACATTATTGGTTAAGTTTTCAGTCCAACTTTCCTTTCATTTTCTTATCAGTCATTTTATTCTGTTTATTTATTTATTACTTTTATGCCACTGCAATGTAATTTTCCTTTTATTTTTTTCCATGTACAGCGCTTTGAATTGTCTTGCTACTTAAATGTGCTATATAAATTAACTTGCCTTGCCAAATGAAAGTCAGTTCTGCATTTATTTATTAAAGATAAAGACAGATGGATTTATTGATTTATCTTAAACATGCTTCTCTGGTTTTAATAAAATTTCTCCATTTATAAATATAACTTTTGAGACTTTTTAATTCATTGAATTGTGGCAATTTTGGTTTTTCATACATGCCAAAGGAAGTGCTAAATATAAGTTATGTAGCTTTACTTTGGGTGTAGTTACATACTGTGTCCACTAGAGAGCGTACATCTGAGTTAGCAGCTAGTTGGTTTCCAGCTCCTGATTGGTTAATGAAGCCATTCTAGATGTCTTTGTTCTACTGTTATTTCCTAACTCTTCTGCCTCCTTCGACATGAAATCAATATTTTCTCAATAGTTGTAAATTAGAAGCAGCTTCACAGAGTTAAAAAATGTGTTTAGCTCTAAAGCTGTAGATGTTTTATCTGCAGGCTGCAGTCTTATAATGTTCTACTCATATCAGACCCGGGGAGTTTACATCCTCCAGTGAACGCAGACAGTAAGTACAACTATAGTAAAGCCAGGTAAATAAATCTCACCTCCTCTCAATTAAATTGCACATATGTTCCCTGATAAAGTAACTAACAATCTAAATTCAATTATTCACATAACAACATTAACAGCAGTGGCAATAATATTAATGTATGTCTGTGATATTATTTACAGATAACTTCAGGTACAAGTGTTTTACTTTGAAGGATGTGAAAGGAAACGCTAATAACATTTAACCTCTGGAGCTTTACTTTGGCTGTAGTGAATTATTTCGTCCACTAGAGGGGAGGAGGCTGAGTTAGCAGCAGCTAGCTGGTTTCCAGCTGTTGATTAGCAAATGGAGACATTTTGTTGATCTGTTTGTGCTTCAACTGTTTCTTCCCAACTCTTCGGCCTCCTTTTCTACAAAAATCATCATTTTCTCTGTTAGAGTGAATTAGAAGCAGCTCCACAGAGACTCAGAGCGGAACTACCGATGCTAACAGACTCCAGCAGCAGGTTGAGACACCTTGGAGGAGGTTTTTAGCTCTGAAGCTGATCTTCACTTCTGCTTCCTGTTTTAAACACAAACTCTGAGCATCAGCAGCTGCAGATCTACAAGCTGATGTTGAACAGCAGCATCTCTCTTTCAGTTCACAAACAGTTTCATCAATCTCATCAATCTACTTCATTATTAAACTAAGCTAAAGGATTGTAATGTGTAATTACAGTCTGCGACCACAGGAGGGCGGTGTAAATACCGAGTTTAGGACAAAAATTTAAATCTTAATTTTTGTTTAATGTAGTTGATAATATATGTAAAACTCTACTGCAGGTTTTTATTATTTTTGTAAATAGTTTTTTTTTCACCATGCTTAAAGCCCTGATCTCAGCATTTGTTTATCATAAAAAATATATATTTTTAACAATGTTAACAATTTTCACAGGTCTTGATTCTCAAAACTGACAAGGATTTATCTTTCTTGGATGATTGTTACTGAGGTAAATTTAAAAGGTTTTTTTTTTTTGCTTCATTTTTATCTAAAGAAATATAAATTATTACCATTTCTATATACCTGTCCCAATGCATGTGTGGTCTCTGTGAATAATTAATCTCCATCTCTAATAACATAATGTGTAAAATATGTAGATGACTGCAGGGTTTTATTCAGTCTGAACAGAAACATCCGGTTAATACAGAGATGTTTTTAACACAGCAGCTGATGGTTAAAACTGTCTTCATTATAACCACAATATCACACAGCAAAATCAGAAGTGTTGTTGTTGTCTGTTAAAAATACGGAGTTAATTCAACACTTGTTTAGTCTAGCTCAACGATATGAGTGTTAGTTTCTCTAAAGAGTTGCTGTTATTCCGGGGAGTTAAATTGAAGCAACTCAATCAGGTGTTGAATTTAAAATCAACGCCTGACAGAGTAGCTCCCAGAAGTCCAACGTATCTGTGACGTATCTGTGACGTATCTGTGACGTGTTTGTTGAAGAGCGGGACCGCAGTCTCATGAAGTCTGGAGCTGACATCGTGACAAGGTCAGTTTTTGCATGAAATGTTTTATGGCTGCATTCATTTTGTGTTGATTAATAAACATAATTAGCTTAACATAAGTAAATGCGTTTGGATATCGCGGTAAACATGTACAACTGTGAGAGGTTAAAGTTAGTCAAAATGGTGTAGCATGAGGTGTCGGGTTAACCCATTAAAACTCTTCACATATTTAGCTCTAGGGTCACTTTCTTGATGTTCTTGGCTTTATACGACATAAAGTATCGAGGGGGTAGAGAGTCTGTGCTGGACCGGGGGTTCGAGCTCCTGCTTGTCGATGGACGGGTTCTAAAAGTCAGACAAGCTCTGAGAGGCGGGTAGTATGTTGCTGCTGGATGAATAGCTGGAGGGATCCTAGCGAAATAACTCACAGGGCCGCCACACCAAGTCCTGCTCTAATGCTCTAAACTCGGAGCTTGTAATTAACAATAGTAGTTTATTTGTTTCTTTTTTAAAGTTCTGGGATCAATAAAGAAACGTTTCATTCTAAGTTTAACTTGTGAGCAGAGCTAGCAACATAACTGTCTGGAGAGTCTGTGAGTTCTTCTAACTTTACTCAATGTTGCAGCTATCCATGCATAGAAACAATAACGACACTGCCATGTGTATACCTTCAAGTGATGTTATATTGTCAAAGTCTTTGTTTTTCTGGGTGTCGGTGCTGTTAGCCGTCATGGCGGCAGGCAGGCTGCGTTCATGTTCATACTGAGCTGGCACAGGAACAGAAGGCAGAACTCTTGGGTCCATTAGTGGTTCTTCAGACACAGGTACATTTGGAGGTACAGCAGTTCCCTGAAGCAGCACAGACAGCTCCTACTTCTTCCTGCCATTGTGTCACTGAATCAGGATGTTCTGGTTCACCTCCGCCATCTGTATCTCTGTTCCCTGCATAACACGGGCATTACCTACCACCAGATCCCTGATTTTACGATAGTCCCTCAAAATGAAGGACCACCGTGATTCTGCCCCCTTGCCTTTCCTTTTCAGGACTGAGTGCAGACCACAAAGCCAAATAAAAATGGTCTTCACCAACCTACAGCAGTCAGGCCACTGTGCAGGAGCGCTGCTGGCACCTAGCACGCAGCGCGTTGTGGTCTCCACACCAGGAGTTTTTGAGAGCTTCTTTGGTGTACCAAAGCGTCCACTCAAAAGTCTGTCCTGGTGTCGCGCTGCGTAAACAACCCGCTGCTTGTCCTCGTCATCCAGCCTCAGCCAGAGTTCTGTGATGCTGTCTGCTTGTAGGTTGGTGAGACAGAGAGAGATCTGCTCCCGAAGCTCCACCAAGTACTCAGCAAGCCCGTCCACATGCTGGTATCCCGACACATTCTGGTCATCAACAGCCTGTGAATATTATTAAGCACAAAACAGAAAATTACTATTTAAAACCTTAAAAACCTTTGGATTTAATAAAATACGTGAACATGCATGATGTACACAATAGTAGCAAACTGCTGTTACTCACCATAGTTTCATTTGAGGTATCTCCAGCCTCAGACAGCATGGAGGAAGTGCTGGAAGAAACCTCCATATCCAGCACTGTGGGGTCAGCTGAGAGTTCTGAGAAGCCCTCATCTTCCTCATCGACCAGCACATCATGCTCTTCAACCAAGTGAGCGGTGTCCTCTGAGTCCGGGTTCATGTAGAGAGCAACACCCAGTGGATCTTGGATGCACTTCACATGCTTCCTCTGCACCCGCCAGATGTGCTCCATCCTCTCCTGATCAAACAGAGGAACACCAAGGGAGTCGTTGCCACGGGAACCCATGAGCACATCAAGCAGCTCCTCCAACAGCTTGACTGTGGTAGTCACTCCTCGTGTCCTCCATCGGCAGTGGAGAGCCAACTCCTCCCTGGTCAGATGTCTGTCCACATCTGTGGAAGACGGTCCCTGGGCCTGAAGCTGCTGGGCCTTGGCTTCACGCAGCTGTGCTAAATCACCTGCATCCCATTCAAAAATGCACGTTGACATGCGTGACATATAAAGTGGGTACAGCTGATGGGCATCAGTGGTGCATCCCAGGGCAAGCCGCCGCATAAAGTGCCAAATATCCAGCCTTACCAGAAGCTGTGGTCACCCGCTGAATCTGAATATGATAAAATTAGAACAAGAAGACGTTTGGTCAACCTTCTTGTGGCCAACATGGTTGAAATGAATGGGTAAGATGTCAATATTCATACTTTTAAAATGTTTTAAAAGAGCACATTCATTTTAGGACGTTGCAGATCAGTAAATCAATTTCTTTAATATATCCTATGATGGAAATAAACATCAAATGGCTAAAACATGACATGAAAACTAACAATTTCAGAGAGACTGAAACTCATTGAAGCAAATAACAGTATAATTACTCTCTTTTAAATGCTGATAGAATAGTTGTAGTAATGAGATGTTTATCTTTCAGGATGATCCCACCAGTCTCCATGACAACTAAATATGCTTTGGTCATCATCTCTCTATTTCCCAGCCTCAGAGATCCAGACTCAGACAATGGATATGTACATTTTTTACATGAAAATCTTTGATGTCAGTTTCTGCAGTAGGAATACGTTTTGAACTTGCTCTACAGTGTCATATTTTTACTATTACAGGAACACTTCTATGAGCAACAGAGTGGATCTGGCTACTTGGCCTGGAGAATAAAAACTGTTCAGTGCAACTCTGCAGCTCAGACCCGGAGATCCTCCACCAGCACCGCCCATCAAGATAGTCCAAAGAGAAAGAGAGATGAAGCAGCTGCTTGGTGAGGAGTGTTGTGAAGCGATATCCTTTTTGAAACATTCATCTGATGAATCGGCAGTCAAAGAGAAGATGAGGGCCACGTTTCAGTATCGTCAAACACTGGTTCAAGATCAGCAGTGCTCTTCAACAGTCTTGGATGTCTTCCCACGATTCCTTAACATCACTGGCTTGGTAAGACAACTTATTATTATGAAGTGAATTGACACTGAAAGCACACACTTTTAACTTGAAATAGTATAAAAATGTGTATTCTCCTGTAGATGGACCAAGACTTCACCATGATGTTTGGAGAGGAGGTGTCGGGCGGATTTTTGGCTAAATGATCAACTTTTTTCCAACCTAGGATCCTGACAGAGTGCAGAAAACTGACTTCTAATGAGCACATTGAAGAGCTCCTGTCTGCGCAGCACAACACAGGTGAGTCTGGTTCATTTGGCTTACTGTTCTCTTGAAAATATCAGTTATGTATTATCTGAATGTGTCTATTTGTCCTGTTTTCCCCCAGGCTGGGACAGTGACCTGTCAACCTTTCTACTGTTGCTTCACTTGCTTCCACCAACCCCCAAAGGCCACAAGAAGAGGTCAAACATCAGCTCATGTCAAGCTGTGGACCATGTTGTGAGATATCTCCAGGTATGCAAATTGTACTGTACTTATGCGGTTATTGTGATGATCCTACTTCTTGTGTCGAAGCACTTTCTTCTTGTCTTTGTTAGCTATTTGAATGTAGCCGTGCTATATTTCATGATTTTTCTCATTTCTCTTCTTAACATTTAGTCAAAGATGGGAGCCAGTGTTGAAACGTTCCTCGCTGGTGTGGAACCAGGACAGCCCTTCCTCCTGTGTGTTGGTGAAAACAAGAGCAGCATCCAAAGATACGACATCATCATTGATCACAAGGCACAGACCTCCTTGGCAGCTTTCGATGAGCTCTTCAAGGCCCACTTCATCTTCAGTATCAACTACCATGAATCCCTCTACAACTTCTATACGTTCATCCAAACCACTGTTTTTAACATTGATGTGTGCCAAGGAAAGTCCCAGAGTCAGGGAGCTAAGAGCAAGATTTTTGCACGACGCTTGAGGTGATAAATATCCTTTGATGCAAATATGTTTCTTTGTTATGTCTGTAAAGCAAACCACAAAAGTTCTGCATTGCTTTGTCAGCATTTAAGATTCCACCATGGTCTATATCCCGGAAAGACATCGCGTTTAAAATGTGGACAGTTGGGATGTTGTTTATCGTTTTGCACATATTCAGGTTTTAAAAAGCATCTTGTTCGTTTCCATAGAGATGCTGCTTTGACTGATGCTGCTGACAATGTGGAGACTCAGAAGGATGTTGGTGAGCCTTCAACTTCACAGGCAGTCAGAACAAACTCCTTTGTAACTACTCAGCCCTCTACTGACAACAATCATATGTTCAACATGTGAGCCTCTGTTGTTGCACAGTTGCAAGCATCTGGTGTTGCTGAGAGCACAATCCAAGCAATGGTTGCTTCCATGGAGGAACTTGTTCATGACATTCATAGGGAAGTAAGAGAGGCAATTCTTGGCTGTACTTCAGAAATTCAAGGCACAGATTTGGAAAAGAAAATGGAAAAATGTTTGGATCCTTTTTCAACCTTGAACACTAGAGTCAAAAGACAGAAGTTCTTTGGGAAAAAGTGTGAAATTGTTGAACCTGTTGAGTTTGTTCTTGGGGTGCGGTTTGATGTTGGCAGAGATCAAACAACAGGACTTTCCAGTCAGGTCCCTGGAACAGATAAATGTGTGTTTACATCCATACTAGGAACTCTTAAGTCTATGTTCAGGAATGCTGAATTATGGGAAAGTTTTTTCAAAGGCAATCTTCATGAAGAAGGCATTTATAAAGACATATGTGATGGTTCATACTTCAAAAGTAACATTTTGTTTTCCACAAACTTGGTTGCATTTACTTTATTTTGAGGAACCTTCCCCCAAAATACAATTCTGTGTTGTTGAATATACATGTTGTGGCTCTTTTTCACTCACAAGACCTGAAAACGTATGACTTTGATGACATCCTAAAGCCTCTTGTTGATGATCTTAAAGTTGTTGAAACTCAAGGAATTGAGGAGCCTTTCTCAGACTCACCATTGCTTGGTTCTGTTCTACAAGTAACAGGTGACAACCTGGGTTTACATGGACTCTTTGGTTTTGTTGAGTCCTTCAGTGCTACATATTTCTGTAGATTTAGTTTGACAAGTAAGGATGAGTCACAGTCCGTCTTTACTGAAGATGACCCTGGGATGATTTTCCGTCCAAAAGAAATCCATGCAGAACATTGTGCAGCTCTACAGGAAAATCCTATGTTGGTTTCAACATTTGGTGTCAAAAAAACATGCTTACTCAATACGTTGCATTTTTTCCACACCTCTGACAACTATGCAGTGGACATAATGCACGATTTACTTGAAGGTGTCGTACAGTACGAACTCAAACTTGTCTTTCAGTACCTTGTTAATCAGAAGTATCTTTCTTTGGAGTCGTTGTCACAGAGGATTCAAAGTTTCAACTATGGTTATATTGAGAGAAAAAATCGTCCAAGTGGGTTGAAAATGGATGAGGCTAGTAAGGATCTTGGACTAAACGCAATTCAGTCCTGGTGTCTTGTGAGAAATGCTCCTCTTATTTTTGGCCATTTATTGGAAAGAAATAACTTACTGGAATCTGCTGCTCCTCTTGATTCAGATTGTGAATATTGTGTTTTCACCCATTGTAACTAATGGGATGACTTACTATTTGAAGCACTTGATCAAGGACCACCACAAGCTATTTAGATCTTTGTTTTCACAGAAAAGATTGATTCCAAAGCATCATTTCATGCTACATGATCCACGTTCTATAAGAAAAATAGGTCTACTCCTTCATGTATGGTGCATGAGATTTGAGGCAAAACATCATTTTTTGAAAAGATCAGTGAAAAATGTAAAAAATATCACAAAAGCATCGGTTAAGCAACACCAGAAACAGCTAGCTTACCACTGGGAGAAGTTTGATTTTCAGAGATTTGAGTGTGGTCCAGTGAAGACAGAAATAATTAATAGCTTGGATGGAGGTGAGGTTTTAAGTTACGCTTTTAATGTAAGCACATACTGTGAAGTGTCAACCACTAATTGGGTGAAAAACTATGGAGCAGAATATCAGATTGGCACGTTTGTTTGTACTGGAACAAAACCAGAAATTCCTGTTTTCAGAAAAGTCTCCAACATCATTGTACATGATGAGCAAGCTTTCATTTTGACCTGCAGAGTGGACACTCTTTATTTTGATGATCATTTCAATGCATACTGTATCAATGAGAGAGCAGATTGGTTTTCTGTTTTTCCAGTTAAGGACTTGGTTTATTACAGACCCTATGAGAAGCACTTTTCTAATGAGATGTGTGAGAAAACATACATTGTACCACATTGCTGTATTGTATGACTTCTGTTGTAGTTTTTGCAAAGCCAGAGCTGTTCTGTGATTTGCTTGTTTGAAATACAGCTGGATTCAAACTGCAACTTGTGTGGTTTTCTTTGTAAATTCAAGCGGCATCTTTTGTTTTTGGAAGTGAATTTTGGGATTAGTAATAGGATTATTAATTGACTACCAGTATGGTTTTTAAAAACATTCAGTTTTCTATTTTAAGCTATATTTAACGCTTTCCGTCGAGTTAATATATTTTGAACCTTATTCAGTGTTAAATGAACACATTGATAGTGTTAACCTTTGACACGACACACTAGTGTTAGGTCAAATCAGCTCTGATGTGTGTTAAATTTCAACTGTTGAGAAAGTTGTTTCAACTCTTATCATGGTGTTAACTGCTTAACACTTTCAAAAGTGTTAAGCAGTTAACACCATGATAGTTGTTTCTGCTACCTGTGTGACCCCTTCTCTTTTCCAATGGTTATAATCAGTCTGACAGAGAGAGGTATCCCAATCCTTGTGGTTTTTAGTATAACAATGACCATCAGTGGGACCCTTTGTGGGGTTCCTTGAGACGACATTGTTGTAAATAAGCGCCGTTTAACTAAATAATCTGAACTGAAACTTTCTGTGTAGTTATGCTGCTATAGGCTTAGGCTGCTGGAGGACATAATTACCACTTTCACCCTCTTCGCTACATTCTCACACTACTCTCCAATTTTGCATTATTTGCTGTTATTTCAGCTTTTAACTTTGTTCTCTTTCTAATCTCTTCCTAGAAGCTACACCTGGTCTGACTCTGTGTCTACCTGTAACGACTTTCTGGAGAGGGGCATTGTCTGAGCTTCTACTGGCAACGACTTGGTGCTCACCCTCTACCGATGATCCACATAGCCCTGTCTTTCAGTGTTTAACCCTTTCTCCTTCCTAGACATGGCGATTGACTGAGCTTTTACTGTAACTAATTATATGTCCTCTCTTTCAGACTCTAACCTCGAAAACTGACTCAGAGTTTATCTGTTCTTTCTTTCTAAGTGAAACGACTAAAGGAGCTACATCCATTAACATTTACTTTTCCTTCCCATAGAAAGTACTCCTGGATCAGTGCTTCTGTGTTTTTTTTTTGTGTCTCTGCTCTGTTCTCTCAAACCCCCAGTTGGTCGTGGCAGATGGCTGCTCATACTGAGCCTGGTTCTGCTGGAGGTTTCTTCCTGTTAAAAGGGAGTTTTTCCTCTCCACTGTCGCTACATGCATGCTTAGTATGAGGGATTGCTGCAAAGTCAACGCCAGTGACTGTCCACTGTCTCTACATGCTCATCTGGGAGGAGTGAATGCTGCAAGTCACTGACTGGATGCAATCTGCTGGGTTTCCTTAGACAGAAAACCTTTTATCCAATTTGAATAAATAACTGAATCTGACAGCACTGTTCAATGATTAGGATTAATTGGAATGTATCTACCTGACTTTTGTGAAGTGCCTTGAGACAACATTTGTTGTGAATTGGTGCTATATAAATAAAACTGAAATGAACTGAATTGTACTAGATGTCACTGCCAAGGACTACTGAACCATTCTTGAGGACCATGTGCATCCAATGGTTCAAACATTGTATCCTGAAGGCGGTGGCATGTATCAGGATGACAATGCACCAATACACACAGCAAGACTGGTGAAAGATTGGTTTGATGAACATGAAAGTGAAGTTGAACATCTCCCATGCACAGTCACCAGATCTAAATATTATTGAGCCACTTTGGGGTGTTTTGGAGGAGCGAGTCAGGAAACGTTTTCCTGCACCAGTATCACGTAGTGACCTGGCTGTATTGGCCGCAAAAGGAGGCCCTACACCATACTAATAAATTATTGTGGTCTAAAACCAGGTGTTTCAGTTTCATTGTCCAACCCCTGTATGTATGTATGTATGTATATATATATATATATATATATATATGGAATACATACATATATGGAATTATGTAGCATACAAAAAGTGGAAAATAACTCTAAACATCTTTTACATTAGATTTTAGATTTGTCATTGCCTCTGTTTGCTTTGATTACTGCTTTGCACTCTTGGCCTTCTCCCAATGAGCTTCATGAGGAAGTCATCAGAAATGGTTTTCCAAAGAGTCTTGAAAGAACTTCCTCTATACAGTATTCACAAAAGGTTAGGGATATTTGGCTTCCAGGTGAGATTAATGGAAAACGTAAAACATTCACACTACAGTCATATCCTATCATGAATGTAGGGCATTTAAGCAGAAGCATGCAATGGTGAATTCCTCATCTCAAACAATTTACTGAAGATTGTGTAGACTACAATAAAAAATGTCAACGTCTCAACGTGTCATGTGACCTTGAGCATCAATTACAGCTTTACAACAACGTCTCATGCTGTTCACAAGTTGACCTATTGTCTGCTGAGGCATGGCATCCCACTCTCCTTGAAGGGTGGCCCTGAGGTCACTCAGGTTCTGGTGTACACAGTTACGAGCTTTTAGACAGCGAATCAGCTGATTCCATAGTTTTTCAATGGGATTAAGGTCTAGAGAGAGTGCAGGCCACTCTATTTATAGTACTCCAATCTCCAGCAGCCATTCTCTAATGATGTAACCTTGATAAGCTGAAGCATATTAATCCATGGGGCATAATGACTAGATTAATGATATTATTCAGGCAGCACGGGCTTGTCACTGTACCATTCACAAAGTATAGGGTTGTTCATACTGACCATAGTCTTGTCTGGTGACAACAGTGGCTGATGTATAGGGCTCTCCTTGACGACTCCTACATCGATGGCGTCCATCATTTCTGCTCAACATGAATCAACTTTCATCAGAGAACAGTACTGAGGCCCACTGGTCCCTCGTCCAGTGTAAAGGCTCTCTGGCCCATGCAAGACGATGATGCTTGTGCCTGGTGGTGTGGTCAGGTACCCTGCAGCTCATCAAGTATAGAGACCACGCTGATGTAAACGGTTTCAAATGGTCTGATGTGATACTTGTGTGCCTCTCAACTCCCTTAAATGTGCCTGGAGTTGAGTGGCATTCATCATCCAGTTCCACTGGGACACTGTTCACAATGAAGTGGTCATCAGTGTAGGATGTGGCCAAAGAACGTCCACTTGTACGTCCTTCTGTGACTCTTCCAGTCTCTCTGTATTTCTGTAGCAACCTGCTGATGACACTCTGAGCTCAGTGGCCCCTTCTGTTGGAGAACATCCTGTTTGAAGCCTCCCAATGGCAAGTTACTGTTGATTAATTGTTAGATCAATTGCTGTGATGTCAACATGTAAACAGCATGATGAAGAGGACTGTTTAATCCCAATTCTAAATGAACCAGGAAATGTATCAGTCGATTCATGGATGAAACACCTGCTGTGAATTTTGCCGTTAAGTTTCTTGTTAGAGAACAGCAGGCTGTGCAAAAAGTACTGAAACATTGAAACATTGTTAAGTTCACCTGTAAAGGTTATAGTGCATTTTAGGTTCATCCTGAAATTTCACCTGAAAGCCGAATATCCCTCACTTTGTCTGAAAAGGGTGTGTGTGTGTGTCTGTGTGTACACATGTATCTCTCTCTCACCACACATTTTTAGGTTGTGGAACCCTGCTCATTATGCTGTCATTTTAATAGCGCTTTTTATGCAGGAAGAGTTGCAGAATTTTCCTTCAAGGTGATCTGACTGACTACACAATGTCTGCATGCGGGCAGCAGAGACAACAATTAGCTGTAGCATGCAAGCTAGCAGTTTTTGCCATCTTTGTGAGGAACATATTGGTAATGTTGGATCAAGTCTTTTTTTATCCTGCCTTTGATTTCGCTTCACATGAAATAATATTACCCGGAGGCCCATGCCCCAACCATCAAAACTAACCAAATAAGACTGAATTTTGTAATTTTCCGTCCAAATTGTATTACTGAACAGGAGATTAAACAAATCTGAACAGAGAAGGATCAGCTGCAGTGCAGTAAGCTAAACTGAATTTAGAACACAAATAAAGCTGGATCGGAGGACTTGTTAAAGGTGAACTAGCACAAAACTATCGATCAAATGAATCTTTTACATTAGGTTTGTTACATACATATTTTACAGTAAAATACTTGAAAAAAGGGGAAAGAAGCATCTTCCCTCAAATGAAATAAAACTTAAAAAGTTAAGTTTTTACAGAAAGAGCAGAAGTAAAAGGTTTGAAATGAGGTAAAGGGACTGTTATCTCTTTAAAAAAATCACTTGTACTATTTCTAGAATGCATTATTGCTACCTGTGAAACAAATCTTACCATTCCTCCTAAACCCTTAAAACAAACAAGATGTACAAAATAGAGCTAACATCAAATACAGTAATAAGCTAATATGGTAATGATTATTGTCTTACACTAGTGATTGACTCTGTTGTTCTGTACTCTCAAACAGATTGACACGATAATATCAATTCTATTCTCTCAGATGGAGACTGGAGGTAAATTTACATGCAATGTGTTTTATGCAAAGTTCAGTTTAAAATAATTCTGCCAAAAATATTTGTGCTATTGACCTACAGGAAACTCTTTTAACCAAGCAGCATTAATCACTCACCTGTGTTCACTTTCCATTGAATAAAATATATCAGAATGTAAGTTTGTTAAAATATATATTTTTTTCTTTCTGTCCAGAGAAAAAAAAGTTTTAGTGTATTTGAATTCTATTTGTTTCTTCTTCCCTCTTTACCATGGTTACTCCTTCTACTAGATCAGATCTGATTCCACCACACATTGCTCAGTGTACTCTTTCACCAGGTCTACGTTTAAAGTGTTCTGACAGAAATCGACCATAGGCTTCCAAAGACCAGGCTCCAGGAATATCTGGCACATCACATGACCCTTCAGGTTGGTTGTGTGGCGCTGAAGGTGGCACAGGAACTGCTGCTGAGTCAAATTCAGGTCTTTACCAAACATGTCAATGTTCAGGTAATACCTGTGTCGGAAGAAAAGAATACATTTACTTACTGATGAACAATCCACGGAATATATAAAACGATGCTTGTTTATCATTAGTCTCTTGGGCAGATATGCAGATGTAATCAGCAGGTATAATTTCATTATTCCATTATGAATAGCCAAAATCTGTTACTCTGGTATTCAGAAAATGCAGATACATCTCCAAAGAACATTCAGTATTTTTGTCACTCATTTCAGAAAGTGAAACTTATTATTTCGATTGATACACATAAAGTTAAAAACTTCAAGCCTTTATTTCTGGTCATTTTGATGATTATGGCTTAAAGATAACACATTTTCTCAGAAAATACAAAAAAAAAAAAGTATACATGTTCTGTAATGACCATATTATGGTCTACACCCCCACAGGAAAGTCTGCTGACTTGACGGGTGTCCAGGTGACACCCTCTACAGGGTAAGTCAGAAGCTCTCATTGCTAAAGAAGCTGTTTGTTCACAGAGGGCTGTATCCAAGCATATTCATAGAAAGTTGAGTAGACGTAGGCTGGCAACCACGCACAGATGAATCCTACAAATGGGCTACAAATGTCGCATTCCTCCGACCCGATAATCTGAAGGTAGCTATCCAAGCAATCTGGGCTTCCCTTACACCTCAGCAGAACCACAGCCTGATCTCATCTATGCAACACTGCATTAATGCAGTAATGCAAAGGAGCCTGACAGTTTTGTTTAAAAATATTTTTTAATCGATCTGTGATATTTTAATTTTCTGAGACACTGATTTTTGAGTTTTCACTACGTATCCATCAGCCATAATCAACGGCTTGAAATATTTCACTCTTTGTGTAATAAATCTATGTAAATTATGACTTTCACTTTCTGAAATAAAAAATAATATTGAACTTTATCATGATATTCTAATTTATTGAGATGTGTCTGTATAGCCAAGAGTCAAAGAGTAAACAGTCTGAGAAAAGGGTGTCGATATAGTTTTAAATGTAAGCAATGTTTAATTCTTCACCTAATTATATCCAAAAGGTATTTTGAACAACTTTACACTGAGCCAAAGAGAGGCAAAAGGTGTGGAAAATGATGCTTAGTTTGAACCATCTATTTTATTTATTTTCATGAATTAAAAGAATAATTACCAATCATCTCCAATGGGCACCCTGAAAGGGAAGGTACAAAGGCTGGCCACAGTAGGACTGGATAAATCATCCACCATCCAGTCAATGTCCTTCTTCAGTAGGATTGAGAAATTGCTTGGTAGAAGCTTGAATGGCTGCCAGTCTTGAATGACGGTGGCATTAGGAAGCACTCCCTGCATCAAGTCAGTAGTAAGATAAAGCTGATGGATAGATGTTTGATCGAGACGCACAGGAGGGGGGCTGGACTGGTGTGTGGACACAGATGAATGAATGCCGCCACGCAATATTATGTCACAAAGTCGCAGTTTGAGTTCTTCAGCTCTGAAACGCACTAGCAGAATTCCCTGTGGAGTACAGTCAATTCATTCATTTATTTCTTAAAAATGGTTTCCATTTTTAAATCTCAATTATTTTGAACACAAAGACAATGAAAGTGTTTTAAGGTTTAGTTTTGTTGTTTGTACCTGCTTAGTTATGATGCGATACTTTTCAAAGTCCTTCGGCCCAAGCTGGTCATCACGGGTCAAGCGGGTCACTTTTACATCTGGAAATTTGGATTTGACCAGCTCGGAGCAGAAGCGCAGCAGAACTCCTGCTACTCCCTTCCCTCTTTCCTGAGGGGCAACACGAAGACCCTCCACTAGCATAGTCCCGCCATCATCGATCACACATGCTGATTCCAGAGCAACCTACGGAAGAAAAAAAGAAAACACTCTTCTAGATTAACACATATTCAAAAGGTGTAAGCTATTAGCCCATAGCTCTATTCATACCTGCACACATAAAATGTAGACTGATAAACAATATTTCTGCATGCTACAATAATCTTTGGACATTTCATATTACATATTAAGAAGAACACATCCATATTAACCTGATATTTTGCTAATTGCTGTGAGATAGGATTTCAAACTCAGCCTGAGGTAAAACATTTAATAGACTAGAACATTAAGTGAGATTGATCTAAAAACAAGAGGAAACCAAATGATTCACCATGATGCAGAGATTAGGTTGCAGTCATGATACAATTTGCAGACATAAATAATGTGAATAATAAATTGTAATGCAGTGCTGTAAATTATCTTTACATAGAAAAATACTACTATGAGTTCAGTGACAGAAGTCTGTTGCAGTCAGTTGGAGCTTATGTTGACAAACAGTTGGGGGAGGTGGACTATTAAAAGTTATTGAAATTAGCAGCTTTTGTCACCGCCCTGCTTTCAGGGAGAGAAAACAAGGAATCTTTCAGGGCTGATTTCTCAGAAAAGTAGTCTGGCGGGTGCAGACATTCAGATGGTCATATCTTCTTCAATTCTTTTTCAATTTCCACAAGTTTGACATCATTGGAAAGCTTAGACTCCACTCTTTCAGGATCTGTATATAACTCCAAACGACCCCATGTGGACTTGTTAGACTTGTTCCTGGTTTTGCCACAGCCAGTCACATTTTGGGTCCCTTCATACTAACAAAGCATGGTTTTATTGCCACAGTCTATCTGAGTACTTCCAGCAGCATAATGCATAGAGGTCCAATAATCTCAATCTGGTTTCATAAACCTGACAATGAGTTCACTTTACACCAATGGCAGATCTCCAATAAAGCTCCTTTGAGACATGTTGGAACAGGAGATTAACATCATGGATGTACAGCCAAAAAGTCTGCCCTCACCATATGAGGAATTTTTTCAATACCTTGCTAAAACCATGACCCAACCAATACAGGTAGTTCTGAAGGCAAAAGAGGGTCAAAACCAGTACTAGTGAGGTGATCTTAATAATGTGGCTGATGAATGGATGTATTTGCATAAAAGATGTGGGTTGGTAAACTCACCACTTTTCCTTCTTTGCGTGCCAGAATAACCATGCGGTTCGAATCCTGAAGCCAGCTAGTGTATCTGGTGGGAAGGTAGTCCAGACCACCATAGATATCCTGGCTCATTGCCATAATTTCATCGAAGTCCTCCTCAGTGGCTACAACAAACTGTAGGCCAGCCTGGGAAGGGGCCTCAGGAAGCTGGGGAGTCAGGTTGGTATCAATCTTCATCCTGCAGCAACTGATGAAATAAAAATGAAGGAAATGGTTTTTAAATGTCATAGAGCAAAAACACCAAAAACATCCTACAGCCCCTGCCTAAACGTCATAAACTTCCTTTTGTGAGCTTTACATGTTGAATTTTCCAGAATGTGTGAAAGGTATTACTAATTGGACCAATTCTTCAGTGCAAATATGAATATACCATAAAATGAAAATGTGACAGTGGTCCACAGAGTCCAGCAGAGATGCTTTGAAAATCTGTAGACCATGCACAAAACTAGTGTCTGGTACTTTTCACCACATTGTAACTTTTAGTAACAATGTGGTGAAAAGTAGATGGAGCTGGACCTGCAGCCTTCCCAGCGGTTATTTTTATTCATCAAATATATAGTCCTAAACATGGAAATGTTTTCTAAGCAATAAAACTTATGACCAAATCCAAAAACAAGTCAATAAATAATTCTTATGGTCTGAAAATCTACCAGATATTGTCCACTCAGCCCAAAGCTAACAATGCTGGGAACACAGAATCTAGCAGCCTATCTTACAGCAATGTTAGCATGGACAGCAACAGGTTGGGTGACAATGTGAATATTTTAAATTAAATTTGCAACATTCTCCATGACTTGTTGGAAAACATCCTAAGGTGCTGTTATGATAATTCAAGACAATTTTAATTCACTAACAGCAGACATTGTTCTCCCAAAAATCAGAATGTGTGAAAAAAATTTGTTATTTTCCAACTGGAAGATGAGAACGTCGGCCTGACCAGCTCTTCCCAAGAAAATTAAAAACAGTAAATCATACCAGCGGCAAGTCACTGAATCCGCTGGGTTTCCTTAGATAGAAAAATTATTAACCATTTTGAATAATGAACTAAATCTGACTGCACTGTTTGATAGTTGAGATTAATTGGAATTTATGTACCCTACTTGAAATTTGTATGATTTGACTGAATTGACTTTGAAAAGTGCCTTGAGACGACAATTGTTGTGAATTGGTGCTATATAAATAAAAATGAATTTAAATAAACTGAACCAGTTGGAGGTTGGGAATTGGGTATCAAAAAAACTATTCAAGAATCAGTGGCTGAGGATCAGTCTCTCTGTATCTTTACTGCAACCTTCTGATGACACTCTGTGAAACTCTAAGCTGAGTGGCCACTAGTGTCTGAGAGCATCCTGTTTGAAGCCTCGCAATGGCGAGGTACTGCTGATTAATTGTTAGATGTTGTCTTGATCTCATGATGTCAAAATGTGAACAGCATGATGAGGAGGACTGTTTAAATACCAATTCTGATTGTACCAGGAAATATATTGGTCGATTCATGGACGAAACAACAGGATTTTGCCGTTAAACTCACTGTTGGAAAACAGCAAGTTGTGCTTAAAGAACTGAAGCATTGAACAGTTGGACATGTGCATTCAAACGCTTAGAGAAGATCACAGTAAGTTTACCTGTAAAGTTTATAGTTATAGATTTATAGATTCAAAAATAACACCAAGGTTTCTGAGGTTTGGTTTGACAGAAGAGGCCAGTACACCAGCATATTGCTTGATATTAGTTATTCTGTTCTCAGGGGCAATAATTGTTGTTCAGTCTTATCAGAGTGCACCTGCAAGTAGTTGTCACAGAGACACACTATTGTGGTAAGTCAAAGAATAAAGATCAATCAACTATAACTTTTAGATTTGTTACACTGGACTTGACTGCTGGGTGAAAATAAACCACCATCTGTTTAATTTTAGTATGCAATTCACTGGGATCTAGATCCGGGTCTCTTCCTTGTTGGCATTAAAGAAA
Source organism: Girardinichthys multiradiatus (assembly GCF_021462225.1). Taxonomy (NCBI): domain Eukaryota; kingdom Metazoa; phylum Chordata; class Actinopteri; order Cyprinodontiformes; family Goodeidae; genus Girardinichthys; species Girardinichthys multiradiatus. The sequence continues at coordinate 144,381 of NW_025917679.1, read as the reverse complement.
AGAAAATTACAAGAAAGCCAGTCATTGATCCTGGTTAAGCACTAGACAAGAATAGACAGCCTATCCAGCTGGTGGAGCTTCAAAGAAATATTCAACTGGATGTCATCTGCATAGATGTGATAGGAGGTTTCAGAGGAAGATTGAATAATGCCTGCAGTAGCACCCTTACAACAGTGGTGGGACCTCCATTGCTGCTCCATTGGACTGTGGGAGCTCATTTTTATCCAAGAGCAAACATCGGGTGGCTTGACCATGTATTTCCAACTTGCCTGACGCCTCTTGTTCCGATCGTTGACCCTGTTTCTGTCCTTGGATCATTCAGCCTGGCGTCACTTATTACCTGTGCTGTGGAGATCACTGCCTGCCGCCCACTGAGGTTTCTCTGGGTTTCAAGTTCCACTCAAGACAAAAGCAGGTTAGTGGCTTTTCTGATCCCTGCAAAATCTGGAGAGACTACAAGTCACTAATCCCTCTTTCTGCCTCAGTGATTCCTGGAAGCTGTGAGGAGTGTTACCTGTGTGACGTTTTCCTGTGGCTGAATAAACATTTTAAACTTTCAGTACTGTGTCTGGCTGAATCTTGGGTCCGCCTTTTTCTGATTCATAGCAGAAGCTCCACAAAATGAAGCAGAACAAACTCTGAACATCTGGACCTGCTGGATTTCTCAGTCATCAAACTATACAGATGGATTATATGTTCCATTAAAGCTTCACAACATTTAATAACATGAAACATTTTAAGCAAGACCGACAACAGAAGAAGACTTGAACAAAACAGACTCTGAGGCAGCAGAGCAGCTTCCTGGAATGAGTCAGAACTTCACCTGAGATGGACGCAGGTAAGAGGAGGGACAGTCACCATGACAACAGTCCAACTGCTTTCAGCTCTGACATTTAGGGAGGGGTTCTAACATTTATTTATAACAACTAACCAACATAAGGACAGATGATGACATCCAACAGGAGAAGAAATTTTACAACTAAGACTTCTCCTTCATGAAAAAATAGACTTACGGTTGTAGAAGATTTTGGTTAGGAATTATAAATTAAGATTTTTAATTATAATATTTTAATAAATATTCATAATCCAATCAAAATAATTGCTAAACAGCAACACACATATTCACTTTAACTAGAATCTTCAGACCATCACAATCAGTTTAACATATAAATTAATTTAACAAGACTCTAGAAAAGCAACTCCAAACATCGACACATAAATCTCAACTGATGAATAAATCAACAACAACAAGACAACACTGACAAAGAGTCTGAAACTAAATGATATTTAACAGGTGAAAACTGAAAGATCAGCTTAGAGTTTGAGACTTTCTGTCAACAGAAAACAAGTTGTCAAATAAATGAAGTGATTCCAGTTTGACTGAAGGAGCTGCAGGATCCCAGACTGTAGATCCTGATCAGTTAGATTTTAATCATGGAGATTATAGTTTGTTTCTCATAACAGATAAAATACATTTTGTTTAATGAAGAAAATATTTAAACATCAGCTGTTCATCACGTTGACTGATTTCAGATATTGAATAATCCTGTAAATGTTCCTTTAAACATAAAATGGCTGAAATAAAAAGTTTTTCAAACATGAAAGAGTTAAAAATTATTAAAGTCAAAGTTTAACTATGAATAAAAATGAACTTACAGTTTGTTGGAACTTCAGAAAGTGTTGAAGACACTTGATGTGAAAACTTGGACTGAGATACAGGTGAGCTGCTTCCTGGAATGAGTTAGAGTTTCATCTGAGATGGAGCCTAAAGAGACAGGTAGGAGGAGCAAAACCAGTTTGTCAGACTTTTTAAGGAACTTTTGACATTGTTCAGCAAACAATGACACAGTGGGTAGTGCTGTTGCCTTGCAGAAAGAAGGTCCTGGGTTCAATTCCTGGCTGGGGGTCTTTCTGCATGGAGTTTGCATGTTCTCTCTGTGCATGCATGGGTTCTGGAAAGTATTTATTTTTTGAGCAAAATTAAAATTTTTAAAGGGATTTCCCAGATATGAGATGAATTAGATTTATTTACACCTGATGTGATGATGTCACTGAGTAACAATGTCTTCACTACAACACAGTTTGTTCATGTCTAGATTGAAAACTATTAGTGAAAATCTAAAATATACTCTAAAAAACAGTGAGTACAGTCAGATTCAGCGACATCTAGTGGCCAAGTGGCAGATTACAACCCAAAGATCCGCCCCCCCCCGCCCCCCCCCGCCCCCCCCGCACCCCCCCCCCCCCTTATTGTGTTAATAAACACAATAAGTTCAATTGACCAAATGTCATTACTTAATTAAATGTGTTTCAGCTCAAGGTTTTGTCCAAAACATCTAGTTTAATAAAAATAAAAACATGACCTCTACAGTGACCCTCAAGTCTCTGCTGTTAAAATACCAGGTTTTTATGTTGGCTTGTTGGAAATGAGACGATGATAAATCATTAAACTTTCTCCACATATAATGTAGCGAGTATCTCGTACAATTCAACTGAAAAACTAATCTGTTAGAGGGGAAAACTATGTGCACCCTGTGACTGATACTTTGTTGAAGCAGCTTTTGGTTCAAGTTTAGCCTCCAGTCTTCTTTGGTTGGAGTCTGTCAGCTTCACACATCTTCACTTCACCATATTTGCTCCTCAGCCTTGCTAAAATTCTTCATGTCTATCAGACTGGGAGAACATCTCTTGTCCACAGCCCTCTTTGGAGGACCCTACAATAATTTAGTTCTGGACTTTGACTAGGTCATTCCAACTTTCTGATGAACTGATTCATTTGATGACTTTAATGTATAATTAGACTCACCGTGATGCTGAAAAATTAAATCTATCTTCATCTTCAGCTGCCTAGCAGACACCTGGAGGTTTTGGGTCAAAGTTACTGATTGGTATTTAGAACTTGTTCTAATTTATTTTAGACAAATGTCAGATTTTTGTTCTCCAGTTTCTCCATATTTTCTCCAGTCATGGATTACTGCATCTCTGTGCCATGGTGTATTTATGAAGCTGTCTCATATACAGGTCCTTCTCAAAAAATTTGCATATTGTGATAAAGTTCATTATTTTCCATAATGTCATGATGAAAATTTAACATTCATATATTTTAGATTCATTGCACACTAACTGAAATATTTCAGGTCTTTTATTGTCTTAACAAGGATGATTTTGGCATACAGCTCATGAAAACCCAAAATTCCTATCTCACAAAATTAGCATATCATTAAAAGGGTCTCTAAATGAGCTATGAACCTAATCATCTGAATCAACGAGTTAACTCTAAACACTTGCAAAAGATTCCTGAGGCCTTTAAAACTCCCAGCCTGGTTCATCACTCAAAACCCCAATCATGGGTAAGACTGCCGACCTGACTGCTGTCCAGAAGGCCACTATTGACACCCTCAAGCAAGAGGGTAAGACACAGAAAAAAATTTCTGAACAAATAGGCTGTTCCCAGAGTGCTGTATCAAGGCACCTCAGTGGGAAGTCTGTGGAAAAAGTGTGGCAGAAAACGCTGCACAACGAGAAGAGGTGACCGGACCCTGAGGAAGATTGTGGAGAAGGGCCGATTCCAGACCTTGGGGGACCTGCGGAAGCAGTGGACTGAGTCTGGAGTAGAAACATCCAGAGCCACCGTGCACAGGCGTGTGCAGGAAATGGGCTACAGGTGCCGCATTCCCCAGGTCAAGCCACTTTTGAACCAGAAACAGCGGCAGAAGCGCCTGACCTGGGCTACAGAGAAGCAGCACTGGACTGTTGCTCAGTGGTCCAAAGTACTTTTTTCGGATGAAAGCAAATTCTGCATGTCATTCTGAAATCAAGGTGCCAGAGTCTGGAGGAAGACTGGGGAGAAGGAAATGCCAAAATGCCAGATGTCCAGTGTCAAGTACCCACAGTCAGTGATGGTCTGGGGTGCCGTGTCAGCTGCTGGTGTTGGTCCACTGTGTTTTATCAAGGGCAGGGTCAATGCAGCTAGCTATCAGGAGACTTTGGAGCACTTCATGCTTCCATCTGCTGAAAAGCTTTATGGAGATGAAGATTTCATTTCTCAGCACGACCTGGCACCTGCTCACAGTGCCAAAACCACTGGTAAATGGTTTTCTGACCATGGTATCACTGTGCTCAATTGGCCTGCCAACTCTCCTGACCTGAACCCCATAGAGAATCTGTGGGATATTGTGAAGAGAACGTTGAGAGACTCAAGACCCAACACTCTGGATGAGCTAAAGGCCACTATCGAAGCATCCTGGGCCTCCATAAGACCTCAGCAGTGCCACAGGCTGATTGCCTCCATGCCACGCCGCATTGAAGCAGTCATTTCTGCAAAAGGATTCCCGACCAAGTATTGAGTGCATAACTGTACATGATTATTTGAAGGTTGACGTTTTTTGTATTAAAAACACTTTTCTTTTATTGGTCGGATGAAATATGCTAATTTTGTGAGATAGGAATTTTGGGTTTTTATGAGCTGTATGCCACAATCATCCGTATTAAGACAATAAAAGACCTGAAATATTTCAGTTAGTGTGCAATGAATCTAAAATATATGAATATGAAATTTTCATCATTACATTATGGAAAATAATGAACTTTATCACAATATGCTAGTTTTTTGAGAAGGACCTGTACACTCACCAGCCACTTTATTAGGTACACCTGTCCAACTGCTCGTAAACGTAAATTTCTAATCAGCCAATCACATGGCAGCAACTCAAAGCATTTAGACAGGTAGACATGGTCAAGATGATCTGCTGCAGTTCAAACCGAGCATCACAATGGGGAAGAAAGGTGATTTAAGTGACTTTGAACGTGACATGGTTGTTGGTGCCAGACGGGCTGGTCTGAGTATCTCAGAAAACCAATTGAGCATCATATCAATGTCACAGCCTACCTGAGTATTGTTGCTGACCATGTCCATCCCTTTATGACCACAGTGTACCCATCTTCTGATGGTTACTTCCAGCAGGATAACTCGCCATGTCATAAAGCACAAATCATCTCAGACTGGTTTCTTGAACATGACAATGAGTTCACTGGACTCAAATGGCCTCCATTCACCAGATATCAGTCCAATAGAGCACCTTTGGGATGTGGTGGAACGGGAGATTCACATCATGGATGCAGCCGACAAATCTGTCAATATATCTGTCATGTCAATATGGACCAAACTCTCTGAGGAATGTTTCCAGTACCTTGTTGAATCTATGCCACCAAGGATTAAAGCAGTTCTGAAGGCAAAAGGGGTCCAACCCAGTACTAGCAAGGTGTACCTAATAAAGTGGCCGGTGAGTGTATTTGTATCTTCTCCTGACTGATACCTTTGTACAATGAGATCCTTTGTAATCTCTCTGTAAACTTTAGCTTCTGGTAGGACAGCTGAAATTTATTTTAGTTTATTCAGAATCAGGATAATTAATGTTAGGTTTTTACTCAGTACCAGAGATTATTATTATTATTGGAGATTTTCCTGTAATGCATTTTTTTATTGAATAGTATAGATATTTTCATCTTGAAGTGAAAAACATTTAGAAATAATTAATCAAACGGGGGCGTGTAAACCTTTGAGGGTACTTCACTCTGTGTATGTTTATATTTTCTTGTTTCAGTAACCTAATTCAGTCTTGATTTATTTCTACACAGAAGTCTTTAGCAAATGAAGTCCATTTTTAGATGGTTTTGGCAAAGATGATCAGTGAGATTCAGCCAAAGAACTAAAATTCCAAACAACTTGTAGCAACAGAACAGAAATGATGTCACAACTGAAACATGAACAAAAACCTGCATCAACAACTGAACTGTAGACAGTTCCTCCAGCAGATCATAGTTTTCAGTTCAGACGACAACTTGACGTTACCCTCCTCTTCTTCTCTTAGCTGCTGCTGTGTTGATGGAGTTGATGGTGAAGTTGGTGTCTGGCTGCTGGCCTCATGCTCAGCCTGGTCGTCAGATGTCACCAGAGAACTGATGGAGCGAGAGGTCATGCTGGGGTTGTAACTGGTGGCTGAAAAGGCTGCAGGGTCAAAACAGAGTCTTCTTCCATTTAGAGTCAAAGTTCACTTCCACAGTTCCTAAATAATATTTTACTTCAATATTCCCTTTTTTTCCAGACTTAAATCTTCAGATTTTTCTCGCTTTTAAAAAATGAATTCTTTAAAAAAAATATTGATGGCTGGATAGATGGTGGTTGAACTCTTTTAAAGAAATCTGATGCTGATTTTTGGTTTTCCATGACAAAACGACCACGTTCAGTTACGTTTTAACTGGATAAAGTGTGCAGAGCTTTGCTTTAATCCCTTAAAATTTCAACTAACCAATAGGAAAACGTTCTGTAACTCAATAACAACTCTAAGTAAGGGCGAGTAATATGGCAACAATAACAACCCAAGATGTTTACAGTAAAATCCTGATCATAGATTTATTACCAGGGTCACCAGGTGGCTCAGGGGTAGAGCCAATTCATCATATGCAGAGGCTACAGTCCTCCATGCAGCGGTCCAGGGTTCAATTCCCGGCCACGGGCCATTTCCTGTCCTCCCCTTCTTTCTTTGCCCTTCTTCCTGTTGAGCTACTGATGAATAAAGGCCAGTAGTGCTAAAGAACGTTAAAATAAAGATTTATTAGTGTTTCTTTATATGTAAAAAAACATTGATCTTTAAGATAAATATAACAGAGGAATTGTGTCATAGAACATTTTAGAAAATGTCTTTGATTAAATTTATCAAACTTATGTCAAATATAATTGAAATTTAACACTTGAAGTACAATTTAGGTTATTTGAATTTAAAGGGTAAACAAAACTGTTCATATATAAAACTAACGATAAAGGAGGACAATAAAACGAATCTGTCTGCACCAGAGTATATATAATAACAATATATAATAGCAATAGACAGGATCTGCCTTATTTAGCCCTTTTCTATTTCCTGAACTCCAGTTTTCCATGTTTAGTTTTACAAAGTAAACAGATTCTTTTTCCTAAAAGGAATCAGTTATATACTTATAAGAAATTTAAACAGTTTAATGTAAAGAAATCCAGTTTAATGGGATTATTTAAATAATTTACTGTTTTTGTAAAGCTTTTAAAAATCTGTCAATGATTTTAGTTAAAAACAGCAGCATTAGTTTCATTTGAGAAAACAGAAACAGTCATTTTAAAATAAATCTCTTCACATATGAACTTAATAATGTTCCAGCAACACATCATGTAAAATATGCCTGTCTTCATTTCTTTCTAAAGGACCATCTGAAACTAGTTTGAGATGATGGGAGCTGTTATCTTGCTGGAACAAACCATCAGAAGATGGTCCAGTGTGGTCATTAAGGGATGGAGATGTTCAGCAACAATACTCAGGTAGGCTGTGGTGTTTAAATGTTGCTCAGTTAGTACTGAGGGGCCCAAAGTGGGCCAAGAAAACATCCCCCCACACCATAACACCACCAGCAGCACCAGCCTGGACTTAATATAAGGCATGATGGGTCACACTGGGTTTTCTCAGACTCTGAAGGAACAAAACCACGAGGACCAAGACAGTGTTCAACAGTTTAAGATTCTCAGGTTTAAGATTGGGCTGGAACCAGAACTGGATCAGTGGGCAGAATCAGGATCTCACTGAGGGAGAAGAAGAAAGGCTTATAGAAATTCTGGGTGTGAATGGAGAATTGATCAGAATGTGTCTTTGTGTTTGACTGACCGAGGTTGAGAACTTAGTGGCCGGGGAAAGATAAGTCTTCTCCACGGTGGCTGAGGTTGACAGGGAGGCACGACTGAAGGAGGTGATTTTCTCCTTCGTTTGTGTTTCTTTTCTGGAAAACGCCACAGAGGTTGGAGAATCAGCGTTAGAGGGCAGACAGGCAGGTGAATGATCTTCAGGGGTTTGAAGTAGAAAACAGAGCGAAGGCTCACAGCTGAGGCGTCGAGGCTGAAGCTCCCACAACATGAACATGATACGAGTGAAAACAGGAGACAGGAAAATATCCACAGTAGCCTTCAGCAAAAGCTTGATCTGCAAGGCAGAAGAGAAAAAACAAGGTGATCAGAAAAATGCTTGGAAGCAGGACTGCAGAGCAGCCGAGGTCTAGCTGTTTACCACACAGAATGAGACAACAAGCTGACGCCTCCCTCTGGTTTCCACTCCTTAAGAAGCCAGCTGATTGCTCTCAGATGAGCGACACCTGTGCAGCAGCACCTGTCAGTCACACCCTGTATAGGAAAAACACAGCAAACAAACACAACCTGCACACAACCTGCACACAACCACCATGGATATGACAGGATGGATCCATGGTTCATGTTGACACCAAATTTTAAGCTGAAATTGATCGTCTTTAGAACAGGAAACACTTTCCAATCCATTATTTACCAGGTGAACCTCTTCAATCTGTAGTTTTAGTTTTCTGTTCTTAGCTGAGTGGCACTCAGTCTGGTCTTCTGCTGCTGTAGCCGTTCTGCTTCAAGGAATGACCTGCTGAGTGTCCAGAGATGGTAACATGTGGCTATTTAAGCTACTGGCGCCTTACTTTCATCTCAAACTAATCCTCCTATTCTCCTCTGAAAACTAACATCAACAAGGCATTTCTGTCTACACAGCTGCCACTTATTGGATATTGTCTTTTTTTCTGACCATTTTTCTGTGAGAGATGGTTCTGTGTGAAAATCTCAGTAGATCAGATCCCAATACTCAGACCTGCCCGGCTGGTACCGACAAATATGCTACGTTCAAAGTCACTGAAATCGCCTTTCTTGTCCGTTGTGATGCACAGTTTGAACTTCAGCACATCTAGACATCTAAATGAGGTGCTGCCATGTGATTGGTGGGTTCCAGTTTTTATGTTTGCAACCAACTGAACAGAGAAATATTATTAAGGAAGAAGAAGAGTGTATAGATGATATCATGATCTCTCAGCTTTAGCAGATCTTCAGCTCTCTTCTCCATCTATTAACATCATATCACCCCAGACCAACATGGTGTTTAATTCACTTCTGTAAAGATTACAGACTGTATGAAAAGGACAATATTACCAAAGTTTGTAAAACTGACTCATTACAATGAGTCAAAGACAAATACTTTACTGAAACGTTCCTAATATTATGAACTGCAGGTCAAATAAATTTCTATTAAGCAGAAATGAAACTCCATAAATGCTTCACCTCTTTCAGTCCGAATGTCATCTTCGGTCAGAGCTCTGATCATTAATTTAAATCATTAATGAGAAGGTAGGAGAAAACTTCTATTTAACTATAGTTTTGGAAGAGAAATCAGGACCAACTAAGGTTAATGAGTCTGGAGTCAATAGGTCAAAAATAGTCAAAATGAACAATAACCATAAACCTCCAACTGTGGTGTAAAAACCACAGGTGGTGCTTTGACTCCTTTAATAGAAAAACTAGGAATCAACTATTTACAAGATAAACAAGAAGCTAATGAGCTGCAATGAAGAGCTGATCAGCCCAAACAGGCTAAAAGATGAGAAGTTCAAGCAGACTAATCTCCACAAACAAAGAGAACCAAGGATAAGAACCGGTTGCTACTTGTCCTGGTTTTCATTTACCTCTGAAGTTAGAAGCTGGCTCTAGAAAAACCTGAAATCCAGACTAACAGGTTCTAGTTGCTAGGCAGAAAATCATCAGACCTGCAAGTTGAGCTTAATGACCTGGTTAATCACTGTTAGCACTACAAGCTAATATTTACAGTGTCTCATATAAGTTAGTACACCCCTCACATTTTAGTAAATATTTAATTGTATCTTTTCATGAGACAACACTGAAGATATGACCCTTTGATACAATGTAAAGTAGTCAGTGTGCAGCTTGTATAACAGAGTAAATTTACTGACTCCTCAAAATAACTCAACACAGCCAGTAATGTCTAAACTGCTGGCAACAAAAGTAAGTACAACCCTAAATGTAATTCAGGGCTGTTCTCCTCCTATCTGCTGTAATTTAAAGTGTTTTTACTGAGGATGATTGGATGTAAATCACTTTGTAATGTATGTTTGAAACATGTCCTCCAATGAAGTTTTACTTCCTTAACTCACTAAAACAGTCTGAAAAATGTCTCCTATAGGCAGCAAAACATTAGGGTTTTATCAATAAATCTACTTTTTTAATACTAACATCTATATATGAATAACAGAAGCTGCAGTGAAGCTTCAGGGACTCTAAGTTACCAGAATAAATGTTTGTTTGTTGTGTGTAAAACTGCAGAACTGTTAGGGCTTGCAAGAAATAGGACCCCAAAATGCAGACGAGCAGGCAGCATGATGGTAAGTGCAAAAGATTTAATAACAAAAAACTCACTCACTACAGGAGGCAGGAACAAAACAAACGGGCAGGCAAGACAGGCATGGCATGATCAAAAAGACAAGACTTGGTTTGCGAACAAGACATGAGCATGAGAACAAGACATGAGCATGAGAACAAGACATGAGCATGAGAAATGTTTCCGCGATGACTAACAGAACAGGTGTGTATAAATGGAGCATGGTACAGGTGGAGCAAGGAGACAGATTAACTTGGACAGGTGAACCGAATAAACTTAATTGACAGAGAACACAACATGACAGGTGCAAAACATGGCTTGAACACAACGCAAATCCAAGGAAACAAACAGAAATATAACTAGAAAAACATGAAACAAAAGCATAAACAGGAAAATAATAACAAAAGAACGAGTCAAAACCTTAACTGTGAAAAACATAAGAAAAAAACAGAAACCAAAAACCAAACAACCAATCATAACAAGAACAAATGTCCTCTTCTGAGGCAGGTTAGACACTGACTCCTGATGACCACAGCTTTCACATGTAAGACTAAGTTCCTCAGCTGCGATTGTCGGGTTAAATACCTGCCACAGAGCCATTTAATGATGGTTAGGTCTTAGAGCCTAACTGGACTGGTTAGTGTGGGTTACCTGCTACTGTTGCTAGTTGGACAGATTGTCAGAGTAGGTGGAGCAGCGTGATGGCTGCTAGAAACTGTAATAGGAGGTTTCCAGAAGCAGGTCAGATGTTCCCTCAGAATGAGGCTGAACAGCAGCTGAGAGGCTGGAAGACGATGAAGAGCAGCTTCCTGGAAAAAGAAATGACAAATAATAAAACCAAGATTGGATTCAATAAACTGTGTTGTTATTGACCTTTTATCAGTCTTGTTATTATGTAAAATATTGATGCAGTTTTTGTCTTTATGTGCAAAACTAAAGTAAACATTTATTTTTTTACATTCTTTGACATCATTATTTTCAGCTTCAGTAAAAAAACTCAAAGGTTTTTACTTTAGTTGAATGAATTATTTTTTGAGGAAGGTGATCACTCTTAACCCACCACACACGGCATGATTATCTCATAAAATGTTCTTGATAGCCAGCACGATGATCGGGCATGTCGGAAGATCGGGGTGAAAATCGTCATAAAATCATGCCGTGTGAGCCAGGATTTGTATTGTGACTGGTTGTTTAAACACATACCAGTTGTTATCCTTAATTACTTTTAAAACTAATTTGATTCCTTAACGCCAGTGACTGTCCACTGTTTCTACATGCTCATCCAGGAGGAGTGACTGCTACAAATCTCTGACTCGATGCAATCTGCTGGGTTTCCTTAGACAGAAAAACTTTTTATCCAATTTGAATAAATAACTGAATCTGACTGCACTGTTAAATGATTAGGATTAATTGGAATGTATGTACCTGACTTTTGTGAAGTGCCTTGAGATGACATGTGTTGTGAATTGGTGCTATATATAAATAAACAGAATTGAATTGAATTAAAGGAAAGAAAATCACCAAATAAAGTTGTAATTTTTGTGAGGGGGCATGGCTTAGTTGATACCATCAATCAACCATGCTAATATGTTAAGGAGACTTCACTGATGAATCACACAAAATTAGGTGTGGATCCGATGATGTATGAGGTAGATAAAGCAGTTGTAAGAAAATTGTGAATATGATGAGGTGCTTAACAGGATCAGATTTGGGGGCAGAAAAAACTGTTCTAAGAACGATATATATCGCTCTGATAAGATCAATATTGGATTATGGATCTGTAGTATATAAACTGGCTGCAAAAACAATGATTCATAAATTAGAGATAATTCAGAATCAAGTGAGATTATGTTATGGGGCTGTGAGAACCTCTCTAAATTTGGCTGTACAGGTGGAAATAAGAGAGCTCCCTTTGCATCTAAGATATAAACAAGTTATGATGAATTATTGGACAAATTTGCAAGGACATAAGGCAGAAAGACATCCAACAGTTAAAACTTTACAGCCGTGCTGGGAAAATCGAAACGCAAAAGTAGACTGTTTTGCTTGGGCAGCAAACATGTGGTAATCAAATGGGATTACAAGGGAAGAGATATAGCATTGCTGTACCCTATTCAGTTACATCTTATTGGTTGTTTCCTGGCATTAATGTTGATCTAGATATCCATAAAGAAATGCAGATTTATAAAGATAAGAGGAATTGGATAGATATAGTACATCATAGATTTGAGAACACATACAGATCATTTTTTGTAATATATACAGATGGTTCTAAGGATTCAGAGTCCGGTAAAACAGGATTTGCATATTTTATTCCTGACCTAAACATATCATTGAAGTAAAGAACATCAGATCATTTAGCTGTCTTTACAGTTGAAATGATTGCAATTCTGATGGCGTTACAATGGGTAGAACAAAACAGAATAGAAAGACTTCTTATCTGCTCAGATTCACTGTCCTCCTTGATGTCGATTATGAGTTTCTCATCCAAAAGCCATATAGATTTAGTATATGAAATTTATGACATTTTATTTAGACTTACACAATTTCATTTAATAGTTAAGTTCATGTGGGTTCCTGCTCATAAAGAAATAGAAGGTAATGAAGTTGCAGATCGTTTAGCCAAACAGTCTTTAAATCAAGATATAATTATGGAAATTGCATTTAGTAAATCTGAAATAAAATCTGTTTTTAAGAACAAAGAATGGCAGCAGCTTTGGGATGAGGGAACCAAAGGACAACATCTATTTCAAATACAAAAATTGGTAAAATTGAAGTAATTGGAGAATATCGAAAATAACAGGTAGTCATAACAAGATTACGATTAGGACATACACGATTAAATAAAACTTTACATATCTTGGGTAAACATCCAACAGGCAGATGTGATTGTGGAATGGATTTGAAAACAGTAGAGCATGTTGTAATTCAGTGTGAAAAATATAGGATGAGTAGAGAAAAATTAAAGCAAGAATTGAGGAAGTATGATATAGAAGCATTGAGAGTAAATACAGTACTAGCTAAACAGCAGCATCTGTCTTTCAGTTCAAAGTCGTTCATATTTTTATCATCAATCACATTAATTATTAAACTAATGTAAAGGATTGTAGTGTGTAATTACCGTCTGCGACCACAGGAGGGCAGTATCAAGACCGAGTTTAGGGCTAAAATAATGTTTAATGCAGTTGTGTAATATTTGCACTTTACTGAAAATGTTTTATTATTTTTATAAATTACATATTTCTGCCCTGCGTAATGCCCTGATTGCAGCATTTATTTTTCAGTATAAAATAATAATAATAATGTTTGTAGTTTTTTCAGGCCTTAATTATCAGAATTAACAATGGTTAATCTTTCTTGGATGATTTTTGCTGAAGTAAATTTAAAAGGATTTTTTTCAATTTAGTTTTTATCAAAAGTAGTATAAATTATTATTATGTCTATCTCTATATGTGTCTCTATGATTATTAATGAATGTACATCTCTAATAACATACATGTATAAAATATGTAGATTGTTATTTACAGGGTTATATCAATAGATGTAATCAGAAAGTATTTAATGAAAAATATAAAGTTTAACCGTTTTGTTTCATTATAACTAGTCACTGCCCTCTGGTGGTGATGTGTTGTAACTACAGATATTCATTGTATTTATTGTTCAACAGGATGGATTGTTTTTCTTTTTTTGTTATAATTTTAACGTTTATGAAGTGAGATAAAATTAGCTTAAATTAATGTTGTTAAACATGAATAAGATTCACTGCAGGGTTTAATTCAGTCTGAACATAAACACATCCTGTTAATACAGAGTTTAACACAACAGCTGATATGTAGTGATTATCTCTGGTTCTAATTTACTCTCAGAGCAATAATAGACAACAGCAGAAACCCTCTTCTCAGCCTTCTGGCTGGTCAGAAGAGTAGCTGCAGCAATAGTTGGAGTCTCTGCTCGCTGTACTCAAGAATGGAGCGCCTGAGAAGATCTTTTGTCATCAGGGCATTTTGACTTTTTAACTCTCTCTGATACAACAAATGTAATTTACAATGTAAATATATAAATATATATAATACAGATAAATCCAGTTACCGGTGATTTATTTTGAAATAACTAACAGGAAATGCTAACTATATATTACCTGTGTAACTTTACTTTGCTTGTAGTTACACATTGTGTCCACCAGAGGGTGTAACTGAGCAGCTAGCTGGTTTCTAGCTCCTGATTGGCTGATGAATCCATTGTTGATATATTGCTGCTCCTACTTTTATTTCCTAACTCCTCTTCCTCCTTTAGCATGAAATCAATGTTTTCTCAGTAAGTGTGAATTAGAAGCAGAGTTTTCACTTGAAAGTTAGTCAAATATTTATGAAATGTTAAATTATCAAGACGTTTTTCACGACAACCGGAAGTAGCGTCTACTGGTGCTGGGTCACTTCCTGTTTTTGCGGGTCTCAGACATAATAAGGAAAAATGGCTCTTATTTTCTCAACAAGGTTGCTGAATTTGCCAGCCTTTTCATTCGCTGATGCGGAGACAATCGCAGTGGCAAATTCATGAACAAATAAACTGGACAAGGGGTGTAAGTTCCTCCATGAAGAATATATCCACAGCTATCAAGGTAAGAAAAGACATAGCTTAGCGAACTAACCGCTAGCTACAACATATGAAGTACAGAAACGTCGTGATAAAGAAGCCTAATTTAGTGTGCTAAATTATTTGGAATATTTGATAGACATGGTATAAACCTTCAAATGATATTTTAACATTCTGATATGTTTGCCTTTACAATTTGTGAAGAAAAACGTGCAAGATGTTAGTTAATACATCATAGATGTTCAAATTGTGCTTTGCTTCTGCATGCCTGTAGTATCAAATATGTGTCTGTGTGCAAGTGAGTCCATGAAGCACTGTCACAGAGGCCATTGTCCTTGATGGTACGTTGGAATGTTCATCATCCGGCCACAAAGTTCTGAGCAGGTCCACAGATGTCCTCAGGGAAGGGAGGGGGCAGTGGAACGTGATCCACTTTCTTCAAGATTTATCCCATTTCACCCCTGAGTACAGGATCCGCAACCTGCCTGCGATCCTGTGTAAGGATCACATCCAGTCTGCGATTCAGCTCACGTAACATCTCAGTCTGAGTGTTAATCGCTCTGAAGATCCCATCACACATGCCAGGCAGCCTCACAATTGCCAGAACAGCTGCTGACATTCTCAGAATTTCTCAATATGCCAGGTAACCGCTGACTCCAAAAAGCAGAAATCCTGATATCAAACATCCAATTATATACACATCTTCCACATCCTCGACTGACATTATTGACAGACACACAATCCTCCACTTCTGCCATTGTGTATCCAGAGAAAAACGTCCAGCCCGGACAAGTTGGGCTCTCCTTCACCCTGTCTTCTCCTTGAGAAAATTTGATCAATTGCATTGAGAGACCAGCTGACCAAATCCATAACTCAGAATTTGGAAGATATGCAAAAAGATGCTCCAAAAAGAAGACAAGACACAGAGCTGAAGCAGGGCAGATATGGGAGGGGTGCGGGAGACAGAGAAAAAGCGTCGAGAGCAGAAAGAAAAGCACATGCATGAATGATTTAGTCTTCAAAGCAAAACGGGCCTTGATAATTTGCTAAAAAACAACAGTTGAACCAGATCTGATTGACAGTTCCTGTTAAAGTGAGCGGCACAGGAGCGTCCCAGATGTGGTAGCGCTTGACTCTAGCGATAGCTCGCTCCACAATGATCCGCAGCCGAGCAATAGCTTGGGTCTGCTCTGTCTCTTTCTCACTAAACTGGCCAGGATGCTTAAATGGTGGAATTATCAGTTTGGCTCCAACTTCATCAAGGAGGTCTTGAATGAGGAAGCCTTTATCTGCCATGACTTCATCCGCCGGCTCAAGCAGAGGAAGGACTCCACTGACCTTAGTGATTTCTTTGTCAGAGATGCAGCCTGCGTACAACGCTGAAACAAATGTCATCAACCCACAGGGAGCAACTCTGATGAGCCCTTTCAGAGTGGTGCGGTTCTGGTAGGCAGAGAACGTTTCGGACTGTAATGTGAGGGATGATGGAGTCTCCAGAGCAACTTCTGTGCAGTCCAAGACGACACGTACATTTGGAGAGAACTTCAGGAATCTCCGAGGCATACTGGCTTTTACCTTCTCACGGCTAATCCAGATGTTGATGGAAGAGAATACAATAAAAAGGTAGTTGTATACCTGATTCAGGTTCTGATGTAGGCAGGACTCATCTGGCTCATTAAAACATAGCAGATACTAAGAGTGAGGAACTGAACAACCACCTGGGCAGTTAAAACAGCAGCTCAACTCACGTCATCATTTTTCATCACAAATCAGTTCCAGAAACCCTGAGCTTCACAGCCCACAGATCCTGAGGAGGCAGCCTGTTTATCTGGGACTAATGTACAAAACTGTTCAGATCAAATGAAGAAAAACTGCATTAGTGACACAAACAAGAAACATGACAGAAAAGATTGGAGATAGAAATGTTAAAACTTCTTCTGATTGTGATATTAAGAGCCAGGATCAAACATTTACTGGAAGAGACGTAAAGAACCAGTAAAGTACCAACTCCAGCAGCAGTCTTGGTATAGCACTGGAAGCACATTGGAGGAAAAACCCTAAATGAAACTTTGACTGGAAACAGAACCAAACCTTTGGATCCTGGAATAATCCCAGCTTCCATCTTTAAAGGACTGGAAGAGGACGAAGTTTACAAGGAATCTTTTCCAAGAGTTTCAGAAAGAAACCGACTGAATGTGAAAATGCTTCTGAGTGAAAGAGACAGACATGTAGAGACTGAACTATCTGTTCAACAGTGAGAGTGTTTCTCTGACAGGAGGAGACTCTTTAGACTCAACACAAAAACACTGAGGAACCAGACCAGAACCTGAACCAGAATCCAGGATAAAGAGGTTCAGTGAATGTGGTGTTGAAGGTGTGGAGGTGGATCAGTGAGTCAGAGGAGACTCTGTAGAAGGACAGAATGCCAGCAGGACAGTCCACATACACTGCTACTCTGTTAGAGACGGAGGAGGAGGAGGAGACTGATGCTTTCTTCTTATTGTGCCTGACAGAGTAACCATCATCAGAGCAGCTCAGACTCCAGGACTGATCATTCCATCCAAACAAACAGTCATAAATGTCTCCTTTACTCCTGATTCTTCTGTAACTCACTGATATTTCAACTTCTCCTTTCCACTTGACCTCCCAGTAACAGCAACTAGTCAGACCATCACTACACAGCAGCTGAGGAAACCAGTAATCAAATCTGTCTGGATGATCAGGATATGACTGAAGCTCCTCCCCATCTGTCACCTTCCTGTTGTCTTCAGACAGTTTGAGTTTTCTGTTCACTGTGTTTGTGTCGATTGTGAGCTGACAGGAATCTGATGGAGAGAACAAACACAATCCAGCTGCAGTTATTGATCATTTATTGACACTTTGATGATGACTCCTGAATGAGTGATGGACAGTTTGAAGATTGTTGAATGTGAGCTGCTTTGTTGTCATGAATCAAATGAAAAACACACTTACACTTCCTCAGACCTGGTTTCAACCATCGAACTCCAGCAGGCTTCCTGAAAGGAGGAGGGTCAGACCATCAGTCTCTTTCAGCAGCAAACATGGACATTGTAATAGATCAGATCAGATTCCCCTCTGACATGCTGCTGGAAGAACTGGATTTGGGTCATTTGGACTCTGTGACCTGCTGCATACGTTGTCTGGTCCATTTGGGAGGAACCAGACTGATAGAGCAGAATCAACCAAGACAACATGACGCAGCCTGTACTGTCTGTCAGTTGCTAACAATGAACTATGCTGTATAAAGCTGCTCATGACTGAGGAACCTTGGCTCATGTCTGGGTCAACCAAGCTGCAGTCAGCCGGGCCTCTGGACCCAATTCTCTTCATTTCCTACTTTTTACATTAAAGAGTCCAAATCAACCAAGCTGGCTTTTCCTGTCTCATTACTGAAGGTTCTGCCACAGCAGACATTACATGGCTCGGTTCTTCTTCACTCAGAAGACAACTGTCCAACATTTGGACTCATCCATTTGAATGGAGCGTCTCTAAAGTTCTGTCCTGTAGTTGTCATGTTTCAGCCCAGTTTGAACTCATTCTTTTCATTTCATCTTTTTGAATCAGGCAGGAGGAGGACACCATCCAGTCTGGTTCTTCATCTCCAGTTTGAAGAACACTCACATCATCAAGGTTTATTTAGTCCAACATCCACACTGAGACTGAAGCTGATTGATGATATGAGAGACAATCAAGCAGGTTCTTCAGCATCTATCAGCTCTGCTTCCTGGACAAGATGAGCTGCAGCAGCTTCATCTGCTCAAAGATCTTCATCAAAGAGTCCTGACCTGTCTGAGACTTGAACTATTAAAGTCCTCTGCTATGATAGGAGCAGCATCCAGGTGACTGTTCTGATCTTCACTGAGCTCATCATGTAGTGCAGTCAAAGCTAGATCTTTATCTGCCTGAAGTGGAATATAGACAGCTGTGTTAGTTACTGATGGAAATGTTCTGATCCAGAAGGATGGTCAGAGCAGGTAAACTGATGGACAGATGCTCCAGATGTGCTAAATCAGAATGAGAAAGTCTTGATGTTCTCACCATCAAACCATCTGTTATTAGATATGACACACACTCCACCACCTGGTGATGTTCCTGCCTTTGCTGTTCTGTCCACCCAGTGCAGGGTAAAACAATTGGACCGTATCATGGTGAGGTCCAGAACCACTGGGGTTCTCCATGTATCAGAGAAGCAGACAAGGTTAAAATCTCTGATGTTCTGCTGTAACTTTACTCTGGACACAGATGATCCAGTTTGATGTCCAGAAACTGGAGAACCAACAAAATCATCTACTGGGAACTGCATGATGTTGTGTTTGTTCAATGGGTCCAGTTCTGCCTCCAGCAGGTTCTCCTGTCTTTGCTTTGTCGCTATTTGTGTCCTCCTGCTTTGTTCTTTGAAGTGAGGTATATCTCTGGAGGCCATCTTGAGTATATAGACTTTCCAGGAATTGGTTAGTAGATGGTTGTACAAGGTCCAAAAGAGTCAATGGTCTGTAAGTAGTCAGAACTAAAGTGTTTGGTTAGAAAAGTGAACTTAAAGAGACGTTCCATAAAACCAGAGTCGGGTCAGAGGGACCAGGACAGCGTTTGATCTTGGTCCCACATGATTCTAAATAAGACAATGAAACAGATGATGAACTAACTGCTGTCTGTTCCAGCTGAGAAACTAACGACTCAGAAGAATTTACCAGAAAATCATCAACTTAGCATTTAAACCATTTTAATTTGTGAAACAGAGAATACTGTTCCTCATTAAAACCCAGAAGAACCAGTTTGATGAATCTTCACCTGAATATTTCCAGTGTACAGTCTGAACCAGACGGCAACTTCTCCCCTGAATCTTGTAGGTTGTTGTTCTGCAGGTCAACTTCTCTCAGACAGCAGGACTGGGAGCTAAGAACTGATGACAGAACTTCACAAGTTCTCCCTGAGAGGTTACAGGATCTAAGTCTGAGAGACAAAATGAAACAAAAGACTTTAGATTTTAAATAAAACTGCACTACACCTTCAGTCCAGCAGATGGCTTTTACTATTTTTAAAAGATTTTTAGCTAATAACTTATTTTTTGATTCAACTGATAAATGATTGAAGATGATGAGCAGCTTTAGAGTTATACAGTTAATTAAAACCTTCTATTAATCCTTAAGTTTTACTGGAAAAGATTAAAATATTAGTTTACATTTAATTTTATACCAACCTGCACCAGGCCAGAGTTGTTGCTTTACAACCTCAATAACTACTAAACACTGATTAACACACTTATTTTACTTTTTTTATCATCAGACAAACTCTTGTCAGATATCTACAGCACAACAAGAAAAATGTCTAGTAAAATGTGATTTTTACTAGACCAGAGTACCGTGAAAGTAAAGCCCTGAGAAAGTGAAATTACCCAGGATAAACTTGCATTGAAACGCATCCTGGGCTTCCTAAACCAGGACTTTTAAAAAGATTGAGGCTTTTTAAAATCCCCAGAAATAGAAATGGGTCTAAACTGCATTTTTCTGAAAGCAACATAATTTACAACGAGCGTAGTGGTGAGTGTGTTAGGAACGAGATGTAATGCTACATTTGACAATATTGTCTTTCTAAGCTAGTTTAATACTAACGTTTGCCCAATATTAAAGTGATGATTCTGCCAGTTTTTCGTTTCAGTGTTAGCATGAGTGTCAGCCTGTATTGAGGCAATTAGCTGCTGTCTGCTTAATAAAGTAAGTTACAGATTCAAAACGGTTCCTTTTCATTTTGCTGGGTGACTAGATACACTTATGGCATATCATAGCAAACTTTTCAAAGAATATTATTCTATAATAATGTAACCCCTGTTGACTTTTCCCCTATGAACAGCACCCAGATTCTCTGATGATGCGTTTACTGGCGGTAGTAAATAGCAGGTATGAGCAAAACACAACATTTACTTTATGTTTTAAAGTCAACAAAAATACACGTGTTATTTTAATGTTTAAGACTTTGACGGTGCGCAAAGCCTCAAAGGTATAAATGTAATACACTAACAACGTTAAGTAGAAAGGTCATTATTACAATCTAAGGTGGAAAAGGCCTACAATGCATTATATTTAAGGAAATGCTCAAAGTATGTAAGAGAAAGGGTTATATATAAGCTAGGGGTTACAATAATAAGATTTAACCAGTATTGTTATTGGTTAAAAGCAGAGTTAAAAGCAGTAAATGTTTTTGGTGATATTAATATTAATATTAATATTACTGCAACTGAGATTTTAAGCTGAAAGCAATGTTGCCAAATCTTGCAAGAGAAACAAGCACCCAGCTCTATGAAAACAAGCTAAAAAAATCCCGACAACCCACGACACTGTGTAAATACAGAGTTTATAAACAGTATTAATGTATACAGTTATTATGGCATTATACATAGGCAAAATCAAAATGATGCTAGACACTTTACCATAAAAATAACTTATATTATTTGAATAACTCATACTTTTAAACTCTAATCAAAAGAAAAATGCATTTTGCATACGTTTCAGTAAAATGACAGTGAACACAGTCAACAAGTAACTTTCTTTAAGCTTTGTTTAAAAGAAAAGACACACATGAGTGATTTTTTAGTAAAGTCATCTAGTTGGGTTTAAGAGTTTGCTTCCTTGTGTAACATCATTAAAAAATCCAAACAAGTCAGCCCAGATTTCAGGAAGTGAATTCTGGACCTAATCTGTTTTAACCTTGGATGAAACTTCCAGATTCCTGAATCTGTTCTGGATTTGTTCAAACAACTGCAGCTCCGACAACACCATCCTAATGTTGAAGCACAGTAGTGGCTGCATCATGGTATGTAGATCTTTTTAAGGTCTGGAGTGGCTAACCAGGAAACCCTGGTGATCCAGTGTAACGTTAAGTCAGTAACTGGGTTGAACAGAGTAGTCAGACCAGGCTGCTTGCTGCTCTCTCTACAGCCAGCTTTCATCTGTACCATGTGACCACAATCAGCCAATCACATGGGGCTGACTGCTAGCTAATAGCGTTTAGCTATTCTACACATTTCTCAGTTACTGAGAGATGCCTGATGTGTTTCTGTAAAGGAAGAATAAAAAGAGAAAGCTCTGGAATATGACACCACCAACTGTACCACATTATTTTAACAAAAGTCTTCAAAGTGAGAGCAAAAGAGCAGAGACTTGTGTCCCATGCAGGCTACTGTAGTGGACACTATGCATGGGGAATATGGACTTTACAATTTGTGACAATATTTTGTGGCATTTATTGTGATAACAATAAAAGTGATGATAAAAATATTCAAAAATCATCACAGTCCTAATGAAACTGTCACAGCAAGCCACAAGAGCCCGACAAGCACAAATACCGCTCTAATAATTAAACATATTTATTTATTAAGGCAAAAGCAAACAGTAGCAACAAAATAATTTGTACCTAAGAAATTGTCTCAACCTTGTTTCATGCAGTCAGAACATGTTATGATTCTGGTCTGTTTCTCTGCACCGTCTCTGTCTGCCTGCTGATCATCGCTGTGCTGAAGGATTTCAGAGGATTGTTTTCACCTGCTCCTCCCCGGCCAGCTCCCTATTCATGCCTCACCTGCTCCACCTGTTTACCTGGCTTTATAAGCTGCCCTCTGGCTGACAAACAGCGCCAGATTATTGAAAGCCTTGTGTGGTAAATGTCCAGCGTTCTTCCTAGCCTGTCTGCCTGATCTTGATCTTGTTTTTGCCCTCTGGATTTCTCTGCTATGCTTTGCCCTCGTTGGATATCTCCCTGGCTTCTGATCTCTGGACATCGACCTTGTTTCTGCCTCCTGACTGTCACCCTCTGCCTTACCCCCGGATCCGTCAGCCCAGTACTGGATCTGATCATAACGTCAGACCAAGGATTCCCGTTCACAGCCTCTCTGACTCACTGTGACGTCACCCTAGAGCTGAATATCAGCATCCTCGCTCTCCCACAGGTTCTGAGAAGGTCAGTGGCTTTTTCTCTGAGCTTAATGTTATTCTCAGTTCTCTGTTCAGCCACTAACCGATCTGTCTGCTCTCAGAGGTTCCTGATCCTGCTGCTGGTTTTCTGCCGAACAACAACGACAGATTTCAATGAACATCTTAATATTCACCTGTTGTGTCCGACTGAAATTTCAGGTTCTTTGTTCAACCTGCTACAGAACAAGTCATGATAAAAGTTGCAGTATTTATATTAAGGGACGGTAAATAAAAATCAGTTTGGTATGTTTTCAGTTTGCTTCAAATAAGACAAAAAGTTTTTGTTTTTTTTCAGTCAGCAGAAAGAAGAATCTATTTAAATTACTGAAATTAGATTTTATTATGTTCTAAAACTTAAAAAGTAGAAAGTATATAATTGACTGGACACTTAGTTGAATTTGTTTCAATGAATAAAGTAGTATAAGCAGGCATAGCCAGTGGCTGGATAGATTATACATAATCAGAGCCACTTGGAAATGGGTTCAACATTTCTGACGACTGGGCCCACATTTGAGAATAAAAAAGTTTAAATCACTTTAGAGTTTTGATATTTCAACAGTCCAGAATCTCAGCTGTACCTGAATGCAGCATGAACAGATGTTGGTAAAATTCCCAATGAAAGAGATTCCTCCAATTTGTATTTTATGAGATGTACAGAGTTTGGGTTGATTGGATGCTACAGGGAGCCATTTGGACCTCAGCTGATTTTTCTCCAGAACCAGTGATGTTTACGTTCAACTTGATGTTTCAGGAGAGGAATTCAGTTCAGTGCAGAGCAGCTATGAAGCTTATTGCTGTTGAAATAGGTAGACTGACAAAGTTCTAATTCAGTCCTTTTTCCACTGTAGGTGCAGGAGAAACCTTAAAGGGGACAGAACTATGCTACAAATAGCAGAGTTTAGTTATAACTGGCAGCTCTCACTCTTTTGTTTTGGTGTCACTTTTTAAAGTTACCCTACAGAACATTGTATTGAGCACTTAGTTCTGCACATAAACATTCTGCATGTTTTCAGGTAGAAAAAACAATATGATGTTCACAGTAATTAAGTCATTAATGCTGTTCAGACCTGAGAGTTTCCAGTTTGCAGTTTGGACTCTTCAGTCCAGAAGACAGCAGCTCCACTCCAGAATCCTGCAGCTTGTTGTTACTCAGGTCCATCTCTCTCAGATTAGAGGACTGGGAGCTGAGAACTGAGGCCAGAACTTCACAGCTTCTCTTTGAGAGGTTACAGTTCTTCAATCTGAAGAGACAGAGATCAAAATGAATAAGAACAATTCTGATGGAATAAAACTAAATAAAATCATCTTTTAGTATTAAACAAGACAGATGAAACTGCTTCATGAAATAAGAACTCAGAAACTCTAAAGCAATGCAATGCATGTCAGAACCCTGAAACAGAACAAAATGTGATTTAGAAACATTTCTATGTTCTGTGACCCACTTAAACTTTGAATGATGTTTTAATCTGTACAGATTGAGCTGCAAACACAACCTGTTGTTGTTTTAGTGAAAATATCCTGCAGCTGTTTGCAAATAGTGGAAAACTAAATTATGTTTCCACATAACCACATGTTCTGATCCATATTTACTCCTCCTTCAAACACTGTGGGACGAGCAGTAAAAGAAAAATCATGATGGAAATAGAAGGAAAGTTATTACTAAAGGGAAGAACATTAAGAGAACAGAACAGCAACCAGAAATCTGAATATTAATGATCAGAACCAAGCAGCAATATTCTGTTATTTTAAATTCTAATCAGATAAAAGATGAGGAATATTTAAAATACACATTTGCAACACCTTTTGACATTGGAATCAATAACAAAATGATTCTATAAACATAAAGTATCTCATAAAAGTTAAATAATCCTAATATTTTTGTTAATATTTGATGCTATCTTTTCATGGGAAATCACTAAAGATCCAACACTTTGATACAATGTAAAGTAGTCAGTGTGCAGCTTGAATATCAGTGTAAATTTGCTTTGCCCTTAAAATAACTTGACACAGCCATTAATGTGTAAACCACTGCCAAATAAAATAAGTACACCCTTAAGTGAAATGTCCAAATTGTATGCAAAGTGTCACTATTTTGTGTGGCCACCATTATTTTCAAGCGCTGCCTTAACTCTCTTGGACATGAAGTTCACCAGAGCTTTCCAGGTTGCCACTGTAATCCTCATCTACTCCTCCTTGACAACATCACACAGCTGATGGATGTCAGAGACCTTCAGCTCCTCCACCTTCCATTTGAAGATGTCCCACAGATGCTCAATAGGGTTTAGGTCTGGAGACATGCTTGGCCAGTCCAGCACCTTTAACCTCAGTTTCTTTAGCAAGGTTGTAGTTTTCTTAGAGGTGTGTTTGGGGTCATTATAATGTTGACTTACGGACCTGCGGCCCAGTTTCCAAAGAGAGGGGATAATGTTCTGCTTCATTGTGTCACAGAACATGTTGGCATTCATGGTTCCCTCAATGAACTGTAGCTCCCCACAGCCAGCAGTGCTCCTGCAGCTTCAAACCCTGACTCTCCACTACCGTACATGACTGTAGACAAGACAAACTTAGCTTTTACTCCAAACGCTTGACACAATTTGAACCAAATAAGTTTATCTTCAGCAAACTGTTTGGGGCCTTTCTGGTGCATCATCTTTAAAAGCGGCACCTCTCTAGGATAAGAGCCATGCAGACCCTTCAACCTCTGCAGCAATGCTGGCAGCACTCATATGTCTATTTTCAAAAGACAACCTCTGGATGTGATGCTGAGCAGGTTTACCCAACTTCTTTAGTGGATCGTGGTGAGGCCTGTTCTGAGTGGAACCTGTCCTGTTAAACTGCTGTATGGTCTTGGTCACTGTGCTGCAGCTCAGTTTCAGGGTGTTGGTAACCTTCTTATAGTAGAGACCATCTACATGTAGAGCATCAAGTCTTTATTTAGATCCTCAGAGAGTTATTTGCCATGAGGAGCCATGTTGAACTTCCAGTGACCAGAATGAGAGAGATAACACCAAATTTAACACACCTGCTCCCATTTCACACCTGAGACCTTGAAACACTAATGAGTCACATGACACCAGGCTAATTGGGCAAAAATTGGACATTTCCACTTAGGGGTGTACTCAATTTGTTGCCAGCATTTTAGACATTAATGATTTTGTGTTGGGATATTATGAGGGGGCAGAACATTTACACTGAAATACAAGCTGAACACTGACTACTTTATGTTGTAAGTATCATATGTTCAGTGTTGTGACATGAAAAGATATAATAAAATATAAACAAAAATGTAAGGGGTGTACTAACATCTGACCTGAGAGTTTCCAGTTTGCAGTTTGGACTCTTCAGTCCAGAAGACAGCAGCTCCACTCCAGAATCCTGCAGCTTGTTGTTACTCAGGTCCATCTCTCTCAGATTACAGGACTGGGAGCTGAGAACTGAGACCAGAACTTCAAAGCTTCTCTCTGAGAGGTTACAGTTCTTCAATCTGAAGAGACAGAGATCAAAATGAATAAGAACAATTCTGATGGAATAAAACTTATAGTATTAAACAAGACAGATGAAACTGCTTCATTACATAAGAACTCAGAAACTCTAAAGCAATGCAATGCATGTCAGAACCCTGAAACAGAACAAAATGTAATTTAGACAAATTTCTATGTTATGTAACCCACTTAAACTTTAAATGATGTAAAATAATTTATGATTATTTGAATATGATTATTTATGAAAAAATCTAAACAAAAAAATCATATTTAATAATAATTTCTAACCAAAATCATTCCCCATGAATAGAAATTATAGATCCACCTAGGGGTTTGTGATTATTGGGCTAACAGCACTTATTAATTACAAATAATTAATTGTCATTAATCATTAATGATTGTTAACCAAAACCATGTTAAATGTAACTGTGTTATCAACCATTTTACCGAAAAGCGGTGAAACAAGCACAAACCTTAGTTGACAGAAAATCACTTTTACACAAAATAAGCAGAAACACCTTCTCTTTATCTATGTGAAAATTTATTGAACAAAATAAATTCCTCTTACACCAAACTATTCAGCCAACAAACATTAACCTAACTAGACATTCACTAATCTACTGATGGGGTAAATTAATAATCAAGAATAGAAAGGCACATTTTGATTAGTTCATAAAGAAAGCACATTGGGTATTAAAGGAGATCAAACCAGCAATTTATGGGCAGAAGTGGGAATAAATCAAAGCTTTGGGTTCACTTGTAATATGAAACAACAAGAAACAGGCAATAAGTCTTTATTCCCGTTGAGAGTGTTTTCAGATCAGCAAATGTGGATTTGCTCTTAAACGCCACGAGGAGGTGATTAAAAGAAAGGGTCATAAAAGTTCACCTGGGAACCAGCAGCATAAAACGATGAAGAGACGAGCTCGGAGTGGAGCTCGGATCTTAGACTTACTTCAAATAACTTCAATAATCCAACTTTGAACCCTCAGGTGATTTAAGATCAATCGATGAAAATTAAACACAGTAAAAACACAGACATTCAATAAACTTTGCCCTGGAGTGCTCACAGTTTAAAACACATGTGGTCAGCATTCAAACACAGCTCAGCATCAGAACTTCAACAGAACCTTGTATGCAATGTACATTTAAAAACGTTGGATTAACAGTGGTGATCCTAGATAACCTCTAACCTAATTATTCTGTCCAGACTATAAATGTACCGACATAAATGAATTTATTTATTGTTGTTCGTCCAAGACATCGATGAATAGGGGAGTAGTCATGCATCTGTGAACAACTCAAAACAGTCAACTTCTCCTCCAGCAAAAGAGGAAAATATATGATGAACCGTTGGCAGCTGACTGGACCAAAACAAGTAGATAAAACACGTCTCCATGGAAACCTCTGTGTGTTTTTTACACCTGGGTAGCAGCACTACAGATGGGCCTCTAAATGGGACAGTAAATCTTCTAGGTTTTCTTCTCCCAGTAAGATCTCCAGCTTTGTCAAGCTCTTCTTATAACGGGCCAGTGGTGACGGAAGGAGTCAACTCGCCTGATGGCTTTTGATCCTTAAAGGGAATTGCTTCCTTTGTGTGGTGACTAGTAGTAGATCAAACTGTATGAGGTCTACATTCCTCTGTAATAATTTAAAGAGATTCAATCTGATTTTCATTTTGGATAGATTATTATTTATCTGAACTCTTTCAGTACTATATTTTTGACAACAAAACAGTTTTTTTTTTCCACAATAATCACATTTACCTGTATTATTTTTGCCTATTGTGAATAAAGTAATATCTAATCCTGTGTGCCCAAATCTGAGTTGTGTTATAACTGTTTCTTCCCTCCTGTTCCTTCCAGCACTCCTCATTTCTGCAGTTTTTCTCATACTTCTATAAAACCTTCTGCCTTTTCTGTCTTCTTCCCATTGTTTTTGCCATCTTTTGATTAACTTCGATCCACTGAAGAGCAAGTAGTACTGGTACTGGTAGTACTGCTATCATTTCTCCTGTGTATACTGATAAATTATTACTTATTCTCTTTTCTACTTTCGCTTCAAACTCAGGAGTAATGTATATTATTTGATGCATATGTCTATATTTAAACATATCCATAATATTTATTAATGTATTCTAGAAGTCTATCTAAATCTAAAAAATCTTTATATCCTTTCTTCTTTTCTAATAATTCCAGGTCTACTATTGGTTCTGTAAGTAATCATGGACTTATGATTAGCAAAGGTACTATTGGACTGATTTTAAAATTATTGATCTGAATTTCTGCAGCTTTCTGATTTATGTTTCAACCAAAACGTTTTGTTTACCTCTTGTCTTTTTCCCAGCATGGTTTTAGCACTTCTTGTGTTGGATGGTTTTGTTCATGCCTTTTTAAATTTCGCCGATTAGTTTAAAGCTAACTCATCCATTCTGATACTTTATGGTGGCTCTCCTATCTCTCCTAATAAAGATCCCGTAAGTGTTGTTTTAAATGCTCCAGTAATAATTCTCATTGCATGATATTAAATAGTATTTAATGTTTCTAAAGATGTGTTTGAAACATAATTATAAACAATACTCCCATAATCTAATACTGATTTAATCAATCCTGTGTATATACCCTTCAATGATTTCCTATCTGCTCCCCAGTCTCTTCCAATTAGACACCTCATAATGTTTAATATCTTTTTATATTTATCTCTGATTTTTTGAATGTGAACTTTCCATATTATTCTATCATCAAACCAGATGCCAAGGAACTTAAATTGTTTTAAGCTTTCAAGTTTTTGTCCAAATAATTTGAGCACAATATCATAATTTACACCTTTTCTAGTAAAAAATAACATTTTTGTTTTATCAACTGAAAATTTAAATCCCCACTTATTGGACCACGTTTCAATAGTCTTAATTGATAATTGTAATTTATTAACTATATATTCTAAATGTTTCCCTCTTTTACACAAATCCCCATCATCAGCAGCAGGTGAGCGTCCCACCACCGTATCTGTATCATCAAACATATTATTTATCATGAAAGAAAATAATTAAGGACTCACTACGCTCCCTTGTGGCATCCCACTTTCTATGAAAAATTTATTGGAAACATTTTGTTCTATTGTTACCTGTATTTCTCTTTCTGATGGACATGTTTTATCCACTTAAACATTCGACCATTGATTCTTATTTATTTCAGTTTTATAGGTAAATCCTCTCTCCACATCATACCATATGCTTTTTCTATGTCTAAAACACAGCTACAACACACTCTGTTAATTTGAGTTTTCCTGATTTCATGGTCAAGACACAAGATTCGATCCATTGTATTTCTTCCTTTTCTAAAACCACTCTGATAATTTGACAGGTATCCTTTCTTTTCTATATAGTATATTAAACTTTTATTTATCATTTTTTCCATAATTTTGCATATGTTAGAAGTTAAAACAATTGGTCGATAATTGCCTGGTTTTCGTATGAGTATTACAACGGCTTCCTCCCAGACTTTATTATATAATGCTAAAATAACGTCTTTTGATGACTCACTAAGAGATTATATCATTATATAGCATATTTCATCTTTCCTGGTGCTGATATCTCACATTGCTGTCTGCCTGCCTCTGCCCCAGGAGGGAAGCGGACTACCTCCTGGGTCCGGGGTCTGGTTGCCCTGAGGGGGTACAGGCGCCTGGACCTGAGAGTATAGAGTATGCATGGGGAGTGTGAGTGAGTGTATGACGTCCATTGTTGTTATCCTTCTTGTTGGGTGTGAGTGATTTTATGTGTATGCATGAGGGTGAGAGTGGGTGATTGTGACTGTGTGTGCCTGTTTTTTTTTTTTTTTTTTGCGACAGGTTGGGTTCTAACTGCTCCCTCTCCTGGATCAGCTTCCTCCCGGCCACACCGCCTGCTGGTGGTTGGAGTCTCTGCCCACTGGTGTACTTGTGGTTCTCGATGTCCGCGGCCGGGTGCTTTGGTGTGGGCTGGCTCACTCCCGGTGGCTTGCCGGGGCCTGGCCCCCTGGGCTCTGTCGGGCCTCTGCTTGGGGGGAGGTGTGTCCGGGGGTCTTGGGCCTTTGGGTCCATGGCTGGATCTGCTCGGGCGTGGACGGCTGCCGGCGGGGCTTGTGGACTCATCGCTGCAGCTCCCTGGGGCTTCTGCACTGTCGCTGCTGGGTGGTTCCCCTGGGACTCTTCACTGCTCTTCTCTGGGGGGGTTGCGGTAGTCCCGGCGGTGGTTCTCCTGGGGTTCTTGTGCTTTGGGGGGCCTTTAGATGTCTGTGACTCAGTTCTCCTCAGTGTCCGTCCAGGGACCATGGGGCAGGCCTGTGGGTCCTCACACTCGCTATTGCATATTTTTGTGGAGAAACCTTGTATACAAAAGCGCGTCCACACTCATACTCACAGGTGTTAAGCTTCAGGTGTTGACAGATACACAGATGTTCTATTTTGGGCTGCACCTCTCACTAAGTACATTTTACATTCAGAATTACCGTGTACTAATTTGTTAAAAAAAAACAAAAAAAAAAACAGCTGTAGGTGTATAAGCAAGCAGGGTGTAATCTTGTATTCTCTTTATTCTTCTTTCTCTCCTCCACTCTTTCCTCCTTTTCTCCCCTTTTTCCCCATCTCTCTCTTTCTTGAGCTTCATTTTTCCTTTTCATTTCAGTCTCCGTGTCCGTAACAATTGAAATATTCCCAAAGAAGTTTATAATAAAGTTTGTTCTATAAATATCAAGCAGAGCTTTAAAGCAATAGCTGTGATGCTTTGCTTGTGAAAGTAAATCTGTTGGGCAATTTCTTGGCACTCAGACAACAATTCTGGGCGATACTCTGCCGGACAGGACATGGTAAAAAAAGAAAAAAACAAAACGTCTAGCGTTTCATTGTAAAATGATCATACCTCCCTGTCCCCCATTTTTCCAGGTTTCCCATCTCCCCCTAGTATTTTGATAATGTGCTCCCATGTTACATGCTTTATCCCAAAAAACCTCTCTGCTCCTTTCATTATTTTTTCTGATTTGTGTTTTACAAACCGGATTCCAAAAAAGTTGGGACACTGAACAAATTGTGAATAAAAACTGATTGCAATGATGTGGAGGTGCCAACATCTAATATTTTATTCAGAATAGAACACAAATCACAGATCAAAAGTTTAAACTGAGAGAATGTATAATTTTAAGGGGAAAATATGTTGTTTCAAATTTACGTGGCGTCAACAAATCCCAAAAAAGTTGAGACAAGGCCATTTTTACCACTGTGTGGCATCCCCCCTTCTTACAACACTCAACAGATGTCTGGGGACAGAGGAGACCAGTTTCTCAAGTTTAGAAATAGGAATGCTCTCCCATTCATGTCTAATACAGGCCTCTAACTGTTCAATCGTCTTAGGCCTTCTTTGTCGCACCTTCCTCTTTATGATGCGCCAAATGTTCTCCATAGGTGAAAGATCTGGACTGCAGGTTGGCCATTTCAGTACCCGGATCCTTCTCCTACGTAGCCATGATGTTGTGATTGCTGCAGAATGTGGTCTGGCATTATCTTGTTGAAAAATGCAGGGTCTTCCCTGAAAGAGATGACGTCTAGATGGGAGCATATGTTGTTCTAGAACCTGAACATAGTTCTCTGCATTAACGGTGCCTTTCCAGACATGCAAGCTGCCCATGCCACAAGCACTCATGCAACCCCATACCATCAGTGATGCAAGCTTCTGAATGGAGCGTTGATAACAACTTAGGTTATCCTTGTCCTCTCTGGTCCGGATGACATGGCATCCCAGTGTTCAGTAAAGAGCTTCAAATCGTGACTCTTCTGACCACAGAACAGTCTTCCATTTTGCCACACTCCATTTTAAAAGACCCCTGGCCCAGTGCAAACATCTGAGCTTGTGGAGCTTGCTTAGAAATGGCTTCCTCTTTGCACTGTGGAGTTTCAGCTGGTAACGGCAGATGGCACGGTGGATTGTGTTCACTGACAATGCTTTCTGGAAGTATTCCTGAGCCCATTTTGTTATTTCCTTGACAGTGGCATTCCTGTTTGAGGTGCAGTGACGTTTAAGGGCCCGGAAATCACGAGCGTCCAGTAGAGTTTTACGGCCTTGACCCTTACGCACAGAGATTGTTCCAGATTCTCTGAATCTTTTGATGATGTTATGCAAGGTTGATGATGATAACTTGAAAGTCTTTGCTATTTTATGCTGGGTAACACCATTCTGGTATTGCTGCACTATCTTTCTGTGCAACAATGGTAGAATTGGTGATCTTCTTACCATCTTGGCTTCAGAGAGACACTAAAACTCTGAGAGGCTCTTCTTATACCCAATCATGTTGTCAATTGACCTAATTAGAGTTCATTGGTCTTCCAGCTGTTCGTTATATACTCAATTTCCTTTTTCCAGCCACTTATTGCTACTTGTCCCAACTTTTTTGGGATTTGTTGATGCCATGTAATTTTGAAACAACATATTCTTCCCTTAAAATGATACATTCTCTCAGTTTAAACTTTTGATCTGTGATTTGTGTTCTATTCTGAATAACATATTTGATGTTGGCACCTCCACATCATTGCATTCAGTTTTTATTCACACTTTGTTTAGTGTCCCAACTTTTTTGGAATCTGGTTTGTAATTGGTCCCAACAGTTGATCACATATGCTATGAACAGCATGATCTTTTCTACTGTTACTTCTCTATTTGTTTGTTCCATTTACATGTGGTTTGGAGTTAATTCTTGTTGAACTCTGACTGTTTCTACTCTTACTCTCTGTCCCTTCACTTTTTTTAATACGTCTGCATAACTGACATTGTTGACCACTTTTACTTGTTGGATTTCTGCCACCTTCTTTCTAACTTCACCCCCCTATATGACACCTTTGCTGTCCTCTACAAACTGCAGCTATGTGTCCATATCTCTGACATTTGAAACATCTAAGTGGAGGAGGGATGTAGGGACCCCTGTTCTAAACCTTTCTCAGTTACTGAAAAATGACTGATGTGTTTCTGTAAAGGAAGAATGAAAGGGGAAACCTCCGGAATGTGACACCACCAACTGTGCTACATAGTTTTAACAAAAGCCCTCAGAGTGAGAGGAAAAGAGCAGAGAATTGTGTCCCATGCAGGATACCGTAGTGGACACTAGACATGGGGAATATGGACTATCACAATATTTTTTGATATTTATTGTGAGGATTAAAGTGATGATTAAAAAATATATCTTTTTAAATTAATCACAGTATTTTTAAATCACTTTTAAAAAAGATCAGAGGCGGAGCTAGAGGTTGGACGGGGCCACTGGACCCACCTGAAATCAGATTCAGATTTATCTGCATCAAAAACAATTGAAAAAAACAGGAATAACATTTGTAGAATTGGATTACTCCCTGCAACCCCCTCACCACCACCAAAAAAGGTCTAATACAAACTGCTCTAGTAATCATAATTACTATAACTATCAAAATAAATATGTCACTAGGATTTAAACTAAATATTTATTTTATTTATGATCTCATTGAAACAAACACAAAACTAAATGTTTAAACAAGAAAACAATCCCAGCCATTATGTCCGTTTTTGGTGTTCAGTTGGAGTTTATTTGTATTACGGTTAATGTGATTTATTTTATCACGCTCATCTTGTTATTTATGATTCATGGAAGAGAAATATAATCACTCATCCCTAATGTAAACAAAATAATTTTAAT
The DNA here is from genome assembly GCF_021462225.1 of Girardinichthys multiradiatus. NCBI lineage: Eukaryota > Metazoa > Chordata > Actinopteri > Cyprinodontiformes > Goodeidae > Girardinichthys > Girardinichthys multiradiatus. The sequence goes on along the minus strand of NW_025917679.1, from coordinate 110,374 downwards.
CATGCTATCTATAGGCTCATGATATCTCCATAATGTTTTGCACCAGTATAGTTATCATCTGCTTCTGAATGTCTGCTTATTATTTGGCGCTACCACTGAGCAAACATTTACACAGTGTAAGATACCAGCAATTAGATTCAACTACATTCTGAACTGTCACTGTTCAGGTTCTTAAATGAAGACGACAAATTGTCCTCTGATTGTATGTAATGTAATGTGGATGTTATAAAGTACTTTAAATACAGCATGCGGCAACTCCCCCTGAATGAGACACTTTTGGTCTTTTAGCCCTTCAGTAGCAGCTTTAGCCACCAGACCAGGTTACTGCTGGAAAAGAGCCAGAACAAAGCAGCAGCCATAAAATCTTTGTGTCCAGTGGATCAGATAGGGCTGCTTGAAGACCGAGTGTGGTGATTAAGTGTAACCAATAAGTAACAAGGTTCAGACCTAGTTTATTAAATGAACACTCGTTAAAAATAATCATAAATAATTCTAACTTGATCTTGTCAGAAATGTTCCAGTGAGATTCATTATGGTGAAAACTTAAAATGTTTTTCATGTGCTTCCAGGTGCAGAACCAAGAGGAAGTAATGAGTTTAGAGGAGCTGCTTTTGCTTTGGAAGATACAGGTCATATGTTTTACTACAGTAAATTAATCATTTCAGGACCAATTGAGCTCTTTTATAAATAATAATTGTTAAGCTTTCATATTAATATGGACTCTTACTTTCTCATCATGATTAGATAATATAATAAAACTGTTTAGACTAGGGCACCTTAAAACAGAACAAAATGTGATTTAGACAAATTTCTATGTTCTGTGACCCACTTAAACTTTGAATGATGTTTTAATCTGTACAGATTGAGCTGCAAACATGACCTGTTGTTGTTTTAGTGAAAATATCCTGCAGCTGTTTGCAAATAGTGGAAAACTAAATGATGTTTCCACATAACACTATTCCAGATTGGACCACAGGTTCTGATCCATATTTACTCCTCCTTCAAACACTGTGGGTGTTCGCTACACTTCAGTCAAGAAAAATAAATTATAAAAACATGTTCTTTTTTTTGCTTTACGTTGGTCAGAAGTAAACAAATAATCTTTCTGAATTCAATTTATACAGTCTTATTCAAAATTTTAAGTAAGGTATAAAGTATAGAACTGACTCGAGATTTGGTTGCATCCGCAGTAGTGGCGGCAGGCATGGCGGCAGGCATGGGCAATGCCTGGATAGATTATACAACAATAGGACCACTTGAACACGATCAAAGTTGATCTTTAGAAATGTCTAAATCAGATTGTGACCATAATTGAGAATAAAACATGTTTCAATCACTTTATAGTTGTTTTGTTTTTTCAACAGCCTAGTATATTGGGGTTCTTCTTCAATTCGAAGAAGATATAAACCGAAATCCTAACATCGCCAGAAAAGCTTGCACCTCATTGTTGCTCCAAAGGGTGACTTTTCCAGATAACTGTGCAGACTCCATCATATGTTTCTCTCACTCGCTTGAATGCACATTTGAATATGGCGGTTGTTTTTTTTTACACTAGTCAACTTACGGCTGGCCGCGCCCACGGCCAATCAGTGAAAAGCCATTTGTTAAACTCACGTACAGTACAGACCCGGCCTCACTTAGCCCTGCTAAGAACGAGGTACCAAAAAAGTAGGTACCGGCACTGAAATAACAGTAATGGAAATGCTCACGAAGCGAGCCGAGTGGAGCCGAGTCGGGCCAAATAGAGCCAGTGGAAAAGGGAAATTAGTTCCACATATAAACATTCTGCATGTATTCGGGTACAAAACAAAGGTGTATTCATAAGGCACACATGTATCAAACTTATGTTCAGACTAATGAATGCATTATAATGTTCTGACCTGAGAGTTTCCAGTTTGCAGTGTGGACTCTTCAGTCCAGAAGACAGCGGCTCCACTCCAGACTCCTGCAGCTTGTTGTAACTCAGGTCCATCTCTCTTAGATTAGAGGACTGGGAGCTGAGAACTGACGCCAGAACTTCACAGCTTCTCTCTGAGAGGTTACAGTTCTTCAATCTGAAGAGACAGAGATCAAAATGAATAAGAACAATTTTGATGGAATAAAACTAGGGGTGCACCGATTTCAGTTTTTAGGCCGATTCCAATTTTGGCTGATACTGATGTTTATTTTGTATAACAGACACTGTCAGGTGTCATAATACTGCTTTTTGAGCATTAGATATTTACTTTTGGTGATATGCTACAAAGCATTCCTGGTTAGTATTCAAAGACGAGAAAACATTGCATTTCTGTCATTTCCACCTTGATAAAGCCTTAGGGCATAGGATTTATCTTTGGATTGCAACTTTGGATACTGGCTTACTTTCTTGGTTAAGGCTATGGGCATCTGCAAGGCAGAAACTTTTTGGAGAAATAAATCTTTGGTTGAGAAGGCCACAGCCCTTCTTGTTGACCAGCCAGGAATTTGCAATGCATAGGTCAAGGGTGTATTCAAATAGGGGAATATACCTTCTCCTGGACATAGCTAGAGTCATTTGTGCTGCATCAAGGGTCATAATTCTGTTTAGTAAGGTCTGGATCACCAAAATATGTCAAAAAAGGAACCATTTTGGTTCCAGTTTCTAAGTGTCAGTCGGGTCCTCTGGAATAAAAATGTTAAATAGATTCTAAAACAACTTGACAAGTGCTTGACAGTTGAACATTAACATTTACACTTTCTAATAAATCTTTAGTTGTTGAGCAGAACATCCAGGATAATAGTCACTATTTCCTGGTTTTAGCTCCTCGTATCAAAACCCAATTTCTGCCAGAACTTACAGAACTTTGTTTGAAGCTTTGACCACTGGCAGCAACCTGAGAAGAGCCTCCTCTGAAGCAGAGTATTTCTCCAGGTCAAACACATCCAGATCTTCTCCTGATGACAGTAAGATGAAGACCAGAGCTGACCACTGAGCAGGAGACAGTTTATCTGTGGAGAGACGTCCTGAACTCAGAGACTGTTGGATCTCCTGGACCAGAGAACGATCATTCAGTTCATTCAGACAGTGTAACAGGTTGATGCTTTTCTCTGCAGACAGGTTCTCATTGATCTTCTTCTTGATGTACTGAACGGTTCCCTTATTGGTCTGGGAACTACTTCCTGTCTTTGTCAGCAGACCTTGCAGGAGAGTCTGATTGGTCTCCACTGAAAGACCCAGGAGGAAGCAGAGGAACAAGTCCAGGTGTCAATTTGGACTCTGTAAGGCCTCGTCCACAGCACTCTGATGGAGACTTGTTAGATTTGGTTTGGTAAATAACTTAGACAACATAGAAATGTTTTTCTGGTCTTCCATCAGATTAACTCCATCCTTGATGAAGGTCAGATGGACATGAAGAGCAGCCAGAAACTCCTGAACACTCAGATGGACGAAGCAGAACACCTTGTCCTGGTACAGCCTTCTCTCCTCTCTAAAGATCTGTGTGAACACTCCTGAGTACACTGAGGCTGCTCTGATATTGATGCCACACTCTGTCAGGTCTGATTCATAGAAGATCAGGTTTCCTTTCTGCAGCTGATCAAAAGCCAGTTTTCCCAGAGACTCAATCATCTTCCTGCTCTCTGGACTCCAGTGTGGATCTGTCTCAGATCCTCCATCATACTTGACCTTCTTCACTTTGGTCTGAACCACCAGGAAGTGGATGAACATCTCAGTCAGGGTGCTGGGCAGCTCTCCTCCCTCTCTGGTCTCCAACACATCCTCCAGAACTGTAGCAGTGATCCAGAAGAAGACTGGGATTTGGCACATGATGTGGAAGCTTCTTGATGTCTTCATGTGGGAGATGATCCTGCTGGCCTGCTCCTCATCTCTGAATCTCTTCCTGAAGTATTCCTCCTTCTGTGGGTCAGTGAACCCTCTGACCTCTGTCACCATGCCAACACACTCAGGAGGGATCTGATTGGCTGCTGCAGGTCGTGTGGTTATCCAGAAGAGAGCAGAGGGAAGCAGGTTCCCCCTGATGAGGTTTGTCAGCAGAACATCCACTGAGGTGGACTCTGTAACATCAGTCAGGATCTTCTTGTTGTGGAAGTCCAGAGGAAGTCGACTCTCATCCAGACCATCGAAGATGAACAGAACCTGGAAGTATTCAAAGCTGCAGATTTCTTTGGTTTCAGTAAAGAAGTGATGAACAAGGTCCACCAAGCTGAACTTTTTCTCTTTCAGCACATTCAGCTCTCTGAAGGTGAATGGAAATATGCACTGGATGTTCTGGTGGGCTTTGTCTTCAGCCCAGTCCAGAGTGAACTTCTGGGTTAAGACTGTTTTCCCAATGCCAGCCACTCCCTTTGTCATCACTGTTCTGATTGGTTGATCTCTTCCAGGTGGGACTTTAAAAATGTCTTCTTGTCTGATGGTTGTTTCTGGTCTGTGTGGTTTCCTGGATGCTGTTTCAATCTGTCTGACCTCATGTTCATCATTGACCTCTCCAGTCCCTCCCTCTGATGTAGAGCTCTGTGTCGATCTGGTTCAGAAGAGTTGGACTTCCTGCTTTAGCGATCCCCTCAAACACACACTGGAACCTCTTCTTCAGACCAGATTTAAGTTCAAGTTGACAAACTGAGGAAAAAAACCCTGAAGGAAGACAAAATATTAGTAATAATAAAACAAATTCAATAAAGCATTGAAATATTTATTTTTCTGCTCGAGACTGAAATAAATTCAGCATTCATCCGTAGGTTAAATCTGTAGAGAAATCTCTTACCGCTCTGCAGACATTCAGCAATTGGGATTTCCACAAGAGCTTCCCTGCTTCTATGGCCGGAAACACTTTGAACAAAAGTGATATCATGTAAAATCAATTCAATATATTAGGTTTAACAATGCATACAACACGAATGAAAATATCAAACATAAACAGACGATAATAATAAAACATTGAAAACAGGAACAGCCATTCAGTAATTTTTTCCTTCAAATGTGTTTAAAATCCTTCAGTTACATTAAGCTGCACAGCTCCAGCTCCTGTTGTAGTTTGTTAGAAAATGAGTTTTTCCCAACCTTTAGCATCCCTAACCCTAACCCTACTGAAGGAACAGTAAATCTAATACAAGTCTGTGATCAGAGGCTGCAGCTGCTCTGTTTCAATGACTGATGGGGGGGGACAGACCTAAGGAAAACTATAAATAATCTAAACATAAAACACATAAGAAATACTAACTGGGCGAAACAGGAACACAAGAAACTAGCCGAAACATAAACAAAATAACACAACCAAGTCTGGAGGAAAACGAGAAACAAAATATAACTGACTGCAGACAGAAGTGAGACAAGAGGAACTAACCAAAAACTATACTAAGATAAATAACCTGGGAAAACAAAATATAACGACTAGGCGAGGGGGAGTTAAACCCATGAGCAAGGCTGGGGAAGAACAACTAATAAAAACAACAACAAAAGGGAATCTAGGGTAAAGAATTAACAAACTAGTGGGGCGGAAAAACAGAAAACCTGACAAGAACGCAGCGAGGACCTAGACAGTAAAACAAACACGAGAGTAACGGGCAAAAAACTACTAACCAAAGAAGAGAAATAAACAAAGAAAACTGTAGAAATAATAAACCCGAGGAAGAATAAACAACTGAGTAAAATAATAACCAAAGGGACCAAACAACAAGGGGTGAATGAACTACTAACTAAGGGATATAAACATAACTACTAAACAGAAGCACAACAAAAAAGACCTAACTGGAAAAAGTAAACAAACCAAATGAAAATGGCAGATCCTGACAGTCCAGGTATTTCTACAGGTGAATTATTTAGTTTTTGCTCCATATCTTCACCAGCAGTAAAAAACCTGCCTTAAACATTTGTGCATTTCTATTTATTTACAGTCTCACACTTAAACCTATAAGTTAAATATGATCAGATAAAAAGGGTTGGTTGTTAATTTGGTCATTTATCTTGTATTATCTGCCCTCCTTTAGTTCTTCACTTTAAAAGTCATCTGATTCAACATATTAATTAAAACTGAGGGAGAAAAACATCAGAAGAACAAATTCAGGAACAAAAAAATCCACTAGAGTCTGAAGTGGGAACACACTTATTTTGTCATTGATTATTTCTTTAAAATGGTCAACCTGAATTATGTCTTCAGCTGGAATAAGCCTGACCCCTGCTGGACCAACAGGTGAACTACAGACACTTAGAAACACCTCCAACAATGTTTACCCTGAACTCACTGGAGACTGAATTTGTGGAAAAGCTTCCAGCAAAAACAAACAGTTTCATAAATAGGAATAAAAATGTGTAATCAAAACATTTTAAAATGAATCAGTTCAGTTTCATACAGTTAAAACATTTAGACAGAGCTCACCTCTTTGCAGCTGAACGTTGATCTGATTTAAAATCAATACCATGACCCTTTGAAGCATCACTCTTTAAGGACACACAGCTGGGTTCTGGTTCTGGTTTGAGGGTCTGTTGGATCCTGAAGGAAAAACACTGAAGTCAAACTTAGTCTAATTATGTATTTAAAGTTAAACCCTGAAGCTCAGAACTCTAAAGTGTCTCACAGTGGCTCTTGTTTGAAGAGGATCCAAATATTCCTGGTTTCACTGTAAACCGTATATTAATGATGGATTAATAATTAGCACTGATGATCATTAATAAGGGATGATGTTTTGGTTTGGTAGCAGGAACTGAACAATAATCAGAAAGTTTTTCTGTAGAACAGTGTTTGATGTGTTCTGATCTTCTATCCTGACAAACTTTCTTCCTTTGGATCAGAGTCAGAACTGCTGATGGAGAAACAAGTTCATTTATCTTCTTGTCGTTTGTTTTACTTGTTCTAGTCTTAAACTGATGATGGAACCCCTTTAGAGCAGCAGCTTTATTCTCAGCTCATCATTTATGAGTTTCTGGAAGCTTTTTATGGTCATACAGGCCATGGTGGTGCATTCAAGGACCTTTCATAAATCAAGTAATCCACACTAAATTTCCTCTAAAACATTCATCTTGTTCTCATCATCAGACTTCATCACAGCAGCACGTAGATGATCTTGTATTGTTGATGACATTTAGTGGCTGCTGAAGGAGACTGTGGAGCAGTTTGCTGATAATAAGACTGATGATCATTTTGAATGAACACAAATGTACTTTAGAAGCTGTTGATTTCACTGATGTTTGCAGATAACAGTGAGAGATCATGTTTTCCATCAGATTTAGTTTGGATTATTTAGTTGACATCTAATCCTTGAATCAGCATCATGACTTGCCTACATGTGCAGTCACCTTAAGATTTGCAGAAGCACCAACTCTGATGAACTAATGTGACACAAGGTGATACAGAATGATTCAACTGGATGGAAGAACAACTGATTTTAGCTCCAATATCATCTAACAAGATCATTTCATATCATCACAATAATACAATGGTTTGATTATTTCCATGATTTAGCATCCATCACACACTGCTTCACATGTGAACACAGACATGTGTGAGAAAGAGTTGTTTTCTCATTAATATGTTGGAATGAAGTTAGTTTCAACTAATTAGTTTGAACATTTAAAAACAGCTCACCTGTTTGCAGCTGAACGTTGAGCTGATTTAAAATCAATCTGAAGACCCTTTGACCTGTTGCTCTTTAAGGACACACAGCTGGGTTCTGGTCCAGGTTGTGGTTCTGATCGTTTCCTGTGAATAAAGATGGTTTGGTGAAGTGAGAGCTGAGCTCTGACATGGAGAAGAGTCCTGGACAGTTAGAGATGGTGATCTGACCTCTGAACTTTGCTCTGGTCCTCATGTTCTCCACACAGAGTGGTTTTAGAGGGAGGGACTCTGTCCTCTCTGTCCTCACACTGATCCATGCTGCTCAGTTCACACCTTCTACCTTCATCTGAGGAGGAAACACTCATCATTCAGCTGAACATCATCTCTGATCAACAACACTGACAGAAACCAGCAGGGGGCGCTCACTGGCTCCTATTATATCTTCTTCATGGAAATCCCCCTGCAGTCACTGACTGATGAGTCAGCATTATTCCACCTTCACCAACAGAGGCTCCAAACACACATGAACTCTGATCTGCCATAAAACCAGTTAAAGTTTAAACTGGAGTCCAGTATCAGAGTCCGGTCCAGCACCAGGATGTGATGTCAGGACTCCAGTCTGAGAGTTTTCCCAGAGATCAACAGCACATTGCAGTCAGAGTTGGTCTGTTGGAGCAGAAAGCAGCAGCAGATGGGATGGAAGTGTAGAGTGGGATTTATTTCGTGTTGGGAACAACCTGCAGCTCCTCATCAACTCACAGACTGTTGCTCTGCAGTCTCAAGTGATCTGACTCGTGTCTCATCAGGAGACTAAATCTCTGCTTGGAGACTTGAAGGAACAAAGAGGGACTTACTCAGCTTCTTCTCATGAACTTCTTCACTCTGCAGCTCTCTGCTGTCTGGACCAGGTCTGTGTAGAAGAAGAGAAACTCCTGGACTTCTTCTCCATCATCGGTCCTCTGAGTCTGAAAGCTGCTTTCACTCTGAAAGCGGTTCAGCTCAGGTCAAAGATCAGCTGCTGTAACTTTATATGACTTCAACATTTTCAATAATTAACCTTATCTAAGGACTTTAACTCTAATTTAACCCCTCAATAAGTTTTATCTCCTTATGTGTTTTTAATTTTAATTTGCAGTTAACATATTTTTACTTGACTTTATAATTTGATAAAACTTGTAAAGAACTTCCTGTTTTTATTCCATATAATAAACAGATAAACTAAACATAAATAAAACATATTTTACATGATGAAGTAGGTCCTCATGACAGAATATTATTCAATGTTCATCAAACTGACTTCCTGCAGTTCATCTGTTGACCAGCAGAGGGCAGAATAATCTCCACCAACAGATTTCCCTCCCAGTGATTTAAGTCTTAGAGACTAAACTATTCAACAAGTTCTTCACTGAAGGTTTCTTCTGCAAAGGTTTTTGTCTTTATTTACTTTGTTGGTCAGGAAGTCACACATCTGATATTTTTAGGTTTTATTCCAATGAAGCCTTAATTAAATGGCCATAATGATGGTTTTCTTTCTAATTAATCAAGTTTACATTGAATAAAATGACACCAGATCAGAAATGAAGGTAAAACAAGCTTTTAAAAACTATGTTTTATGATCTGGAAATCATAATGAATAATAGAGAACATTTCTGTCTCTTAAATCAGACAGATATAAATGAGAAGTTTTAGTTTTATACATAAAATCCAAAGATCCCTCACTGACTGGCTCAGCTAGTTGCAGCAACATGTCAGTGAACCTCCATACTGGTTAGAGAAGGAGAAACTGGACAGAAAAGCATTAAAATAACAGTGAAGTTGTAACTTTCTACAAGATTTGAGGCTATTTAAGTTTCACATTTTACGAACAATTAGTTTAGTCTAAACAACGCTTGTAAAGTGACTGTTTAGGTTTATCTTCTACTGTTGCAGTTGATATGTGCATTATATCTCCCAGTTTAGTTTCAATAGCCTGGGTAGACATGGTCTGAGGGAAACATTCTCACCTCTGTGGGGTTTAGTTTCACCTTCAACCTTGATGGTTTTTGGCAGGTTTCTTTTCTGCAACTCTTGATGCTAAAACTAAAAGTGTTTGTTGTTGTTCTTGTTGAAAGAGCTGACTGAGGATGAAGGAACACTGAAGATGAAGAGGTGACCTTATTGACATGTTAAAGAGATTGGTCTGTAATTTACCTTCCACTGAATCATTCATTTATCTAAGAGAAATTAACTTTGTTGAAAGAAAAAGTTGTGCATAGATGTTAAATTGTGTTAAACAAAATACTAGTTAGAGCTTCAAATGCTCAGATCAAAACCCCCCTCTCTCTTCTGATAGGTTTACTTTGATTATTTTTCAAGATTTGTTTTTATGTTTATTTAACTAAAGTCTGGACTGTGGAAAACTCTAAACTCACACATTAGAACGGGCCTGAACCCTTCAGAACCTGGCAGGGCTGCACCATATCTAGAACATGTTTCACTGCGGTGCTGCTGCTAAAAACTAGCAGAACATTCTAGAATATGATTGTAATATTTGTCCATTGAAAACCAAAACTTAACTGATCAAACTTGAATTTAACTCAAATAATCACTTGGTGCTCGCTGGTTTGTGTTTTACGCAGTACAAAAAGGTCCTAAACGACGTCCAACATTACAATTCGGTGGTGGATTTATTCCAAGTTTTGCAGCAAACAAAATGATACATATTCATAGAATCTCGTCTTGTTTCTTCTGCTCTCCTTTTACATAGGACATCAGGCCTTTCTCTGTAAAATTTAATGCTTCGTTTGGATGACACTTCCAGGTCACTCCTGGTCAACTGTGCTTTTGTTGCATCAGACATTTTGGCACAAACCCTTTAAACTGCTGGTAGTTTTATTGTTTCAAATCCACTAGCTGTGCGTAAAGGTGCGACACATTAATTCAGTCTTTTGTTCATCTTCATGTTGACAAACTTGTACTGCAACAGTGATCGCTCTCATCAAACTCCAATCATTTGGCTGTTATCCTTCACAGCATCAGCAATCATATTTCATACCGCAGACATTGAAGAAAGATGTGAGTGTTTGTAGCTTGTGGACAAGGCACCTTCATGGCTTGTGGGTTGGTCCTTTCCTCCCGCTGTCAACTTCATTCAAACAACGGAGATGGATCCTCCAAACTTTACGCTGCCATCCGCAACAGATTTGAGATCGTTAAATCAGAAGTCCAAGGCTGTGGTTTTTTTACTTGCCCTGCTGACTATTTGTCCATTGAAAACCAAAACTTAAGTGATCAAACTGAACTTGAATTTAACTAAAATCTCCTGTTTCTTCTGCTCTCCTTGCTGCATTTACTTGACTGACTGATTGCCTCACCTGCTTACCACAGAAAAGTGACTGACTGGTAAAAAAACCATTTGACCACCAACGTGCCTCCAGAGCTGCCTAAAGCCTACGTATTTATGTGAAATACCCAGATCCCAAACAAATAATTGTATAAACTAAACACATTAATAAACTACAAATCTATTCTAAACAACTAAAATGAAACAAAAATATTAATCAGAAATCCACATAAATTCATAAATTAATAAACAAAATTTAAAGAATTACCCAAAAATAAACAAATAGCTCCTACATTAATGTTCTACTTCCCACAGTCTGTCTGTCTGTAAATAGTTTTCACGCCCCTCCTGCCATGTGTCTAGCAGACCTGTAACAACTGATGTCAGAACAACTCTCTGAAAGAGCGACAGAGAAACTCTCTGACACTTTGAAGGAAACTTTGTTCTCATCTTGTTCAAGATCGTTAATAAACCTGAGTCACCTTCATCAGAACAGCGCTTGGATAATTATTTATTTCCACAACAGTGGAAAAAATTATAGTTTTTATCTGTTTGCTAAAATTAAACAAAAAAAGATCTCAAAGATAATTTTTCTTCTAGAACTTCATTTATTTTCCAACGGTTTCAGTCAGATTTTAGAGGCTAAAATCATGAAATGTTTCTCCATAAATGTTCTGTTACTGTTTTTCTACAAGGTCGACCCAAAGTGGGTAAAACAGTAAATAATAACCTCAGCAAACACTAGTGTTGTGAAGGGGTTAAATATAAAACACACATGAAGATCCTGTGGAATACACAACGTTATAAATAAGAAGCTGGTGCTCATCACACGCCTACAGAGTGAAGGGAAATGTGATTTATATCTAACCTGCCTCTTTGGTTTTTATCTGCCAGCAAACAATCTGGAATAAACTTTAACCTGTAGACAAACATGTTGAAACCAGAAAAATATTTTTGTACCATTATAACGTTGCTGTTCAGGAAAAATGTTTATTTTTGTGTAAAATTAACATTTTTAAAATAATTTCTCAGATATGAAATAAATTAGATTTATTTGCTGGGTAACAACGTCTTCACTACAACACAGTTTGTTCATGTCTAGTTAGAAAATATTGGTGAAAAACAAAATATACCTTAAAGATGCAGTGAGTACATTTTAGTGATCACTAATTATTATTTTATATCTAGTAGCAATGCTGTCTCATTGCTAAATCAAATTAGTTGATTGTACCTTTTTACTAAAATATAGAGTGTAATGATTTTATTAAGCAGAGATAACTAGGATATAATGATTTTATTAAGCAGAGATAACTAGGATATAATGATTTTATTAAGCAGAGATAACTAGGATATAATGATTTTATTAAGGAGAGATAACTAGGATATAATGATTTTATTAAGCAGAGATAACAAGGATATAATGATTTTATTAAGCAGAGATAACTAGGATATAATGATTTTACTAAGCAGAGATAACTAGGATATAATGATTTTATTAAGGAGAGATAACTAGGATATAATGATTTTGTTAAGCAGAAATAACTAGGATATAATGATTTTATTAAGGAGAGATAACTAGGATATAATGATTTTATTAAGCAGAGATAACTAGGATATAATGATTTTATTAAGCAGAGATAACAAGGATATAATGATTTTATTAAGGAAAGATAACTAGGATATAATGATTTTACTAAGCAGAGATAACTAGGATATAATGATTTTATTAAGGAAAGATAACTAGGATATAATGATTTTACTAAGCAGAGATAACTAGGATATAATGATTTTATTAAGGAAAGATAACTAGGATATAATGATTTTACTAAGCAGAGATAACTAGGATATAATGATTTTATTAAGGAAAGATAACTAGGATATAATGATTTTACTAAGCAGAGATAACTAGGATATAATAATTTTATTAAGGAGAGATAACTAGGATATAATGATTTTATTAAGCAGAGATAACTAGGATATAATGATTTTATTAAGCAGAGATAACAAGGATATAATGATTTTATTAAGCAGAGATAACTAGGATATAATGATTTTACTAAGCAGAGATAACTAGGATATAAAGATTTTATTAAGGAGAGATAACTAGGATATAATGATTTTGTTAAGCAGAAATAACTAGGATATAAAGATTTTATTAAGGAGAGATAACTAGGATATAATGATTTTGTTAAGCAGAAATAACTAGGATATAAAGATTTTATTAAGGAGAGATAACTAGGATATAATGATTTTGTTAAGCAGAAATAACTAGGATATAATGATTTTGTTAAGCAGAGATAACTAGAATATAATGATTTTGTTAAGCAGAGATAACTAGGATATAATGATTTTATTAAGCAGAGATAACTAGGATATAATAATTTTATTAAGCAGAGATAACTAGGATATAATGATTTTATTAAGCAGAGATAACTAGGATATAATGATTTTATTAAGCAGAGATAACTAGGATATAATGATTTTGTTAAGCAGAGATAACTAGGATATAATGATTTTATTAAGCAGAGATAACTAGGATATAATGATTTTATTAAGCAGAGATAACTAGGATATAATGATTTTATTAAGCAGAGATAACTAGGATATAATGATTTTATTAAGCAGAGATAACTAGGATATAATGATTTTATTAAGGAGAGATAACTAGGATATAATGATTTTATTAAGCAGAGATAACAAGGATATAATGATTTTATTAAGCAGAGATAACTAGGATATAATGATTTTACTAAGCAGAGATAACTAGGATATAATGATTTTGTTAAGCAGAGATAACTAGGATATAATGATTTTATTAAGGAGAGATAACTAGGATATAATGATTTTATTAAGCAGAGATAACTAGGATATAATGATTTTATTAAGGAGAGATAACTAGGATATAAGGATTTTATTAAGCAGAGATAACTAGGATATAATGATTTTATTAAGCAGAGATAACTAGGATATAATGATTTTGTTAAGTAGAGATAACTAGGATATAATGATTTTGTTAAGCAGAGATAACTATGATATAATGATTTTATTAAGCAGAGATAACTAGGATATAATGATTTTATTAAGCAGAGATAACTAGGATATAATGATTTTATTAAGCAGAGATAACTAGAATATAATGATTTTATTAAGCAGAGATAACTAGGATATAATAATTTTATTAAGCAGAGATAACTAGGATATAATGATTTTATTAAGGAGAGATAACTAGGATATAATGATTTTATTAAGGAGAGATAACTAGGATATAATGATTTTATTAAGCAGAGATAACTAGGATATAATGATTTTATTAAGGAGAGATAACTAGGATATAATGATTTTATTAAGCAGAGATAACTAGGATATAATGATTTTATTAAGGAGAGATAACTAGGATATAATGATTTTATTAAGCAGAGATAACTAGGATATAATGATTTTATTAAGCAGAGATAACAAGGATATAATGATTTTATTAAGCAGAGATAACTAGGATATAATAATTTTACTAAGCAGAGATAACTAGGATATAATGATTTTATTAAGGAAAGATAACTAGGATATAATGATTTTATTAAGCAGAGATAACAAGGATATAATGATTTTATTAAGCAGAGATAACTAGGATATAATGATTTTACTAAGCAGAGATAACTAGGATATAAAGATTTTATTAAGGAGAGATAACTAGGATATAAGGATTTTATTAAGCAGAGATAACTAGGATATAATGATTTTATTAAGCAGAGATAACTAGGATATAATGATTTTGTTAAGTAGAGATAACTAGGATATAATGATTTTGTTAAGCAGAGATAACTATGATATAAAGATTTTATTAAGCAGAGATAACTAGGATATAATGATTTTATTAAGCAGAGATAACTAGGATATAATGATTTTATTAAGCAGAGATAACTAGAATATAATGATTTTATTAAGCAGAGATAACTAGGATATAATGATTTTATTAAGCAGAGATAACTAGGATATAATGATTTTATTAAGGAGAGATAACTAGGATATAATGATTTTATTAAGCAGAGATAACTAGGATATAATGATTTTATTAAGCAGAGATAACAAGGATATAATGATTTTATTAAGCAGAGATAACTAGGATATAATAATTTTACTAAGCAGAGATAACTAGGATATAATGATTTTATTAAGCAGAGATAACAAGGATATAATGATTTTATTAAGCAGAGATAACTAGGATATAATGATTTTACTAAGCAGAGATAACTAGGATATAATGATTTTATTAAGCAGAGATAACTAGGATATAAAGATTTTATTAAGGAGAGATAACTAGGATATAAGGATTTTATTAAGCAGAGATAACTAGGATATAATGATTTTATTAAGCAGAGATAACTAGGATATAATGATTTTGTTAAGTAGAGATAACTAGGATATAATGATTTTGTTAAGCAGAGATAACTATGATATAATGATTTTATTAAGCAGAGATAACTAGGATATAATGATTTTATTAAGGAGAGATAACTAGGATATAATGATTTTATTAAGCAGAGATAACTAGGATATAATGATTTTATTAAGGAGAGATAACTAGGATATAATGATTTTATTAAGCAGAGATAACTAGGATATAATGATTTTATTAAGGAGAGATAACTAGGATATAAGGATTTTATTAAGCAGAGATAACTAGGATATAATGATTTTATTAAGCAGAGATAACAAGGATATAATGATTTTATTAAGCAGAGATAACTAGGATATAATAATTTTACTAAGCAGAGATAACTAGGATATAATGATTTTATTAAGCAGAGATAACTAGGATATAATGATTTTATTAAGGAGAGATAACTAGGATATAAGGATTTTATTAAGCAGAGATAACTAGGATATAATGATTTTATTAAGGAGAGATAACTAGGATATAAGGATTTTATTAAGCAGAGATAACTAGGATATAATGATTTTATTAAGCAGAGATAACTAGGATATAATGATTTTGTTAAGTAGAGATAACTAGGATATAATGATTTTGTTAAGCAGAGATAACTATGATATAATGATTTTATTAAGCAGAGATAACAAGGATATAATAATTTTACTAAGCAGAGATAACTAGGATATAATGATTTTATTAAGCAGAGATAACTAGGATATAATGATTTTGAAGAGAAGGGATGGATTCTATTCAAACAGACCTGCAGCAACACGCACCTGTTCAACCACGGCTCCTGTTGGCGTTTGAAACCAACTAGACTGGTAAGGGTGAGAAACAACTATTTCAAATAGTTGTCGATATTTTTCTACCTAAAAGATAGGTGAGTTCCACATGTAGATGTAATTTAACATTACGGTTACAGCCGATGGCGTCATTATCGTCATTTTGGTGAAGAGATGAAGATTTTGGAAGCGAAGCACCACGTGGAGATGAGCGCGAATGTTAAAAGAGCGGTTTGCTAGGCTTTAGCATGCTAACCTTTCTCAGTTTCCACTCAGTTTAAAACGGAAAGTTACTTTGGCAGAAATGTAGGTTGCTGAAAGTAACCTTTATTACATCAAGTTCATGCAGCGTGTATTGGAAGTATGATCATTAATTGATTAATCCTTATCAATAATTATAATTAAAAATCATAATTTGACAAAATTAATTTCTTAACCAAAATCCTCATTTATGAATCGAGACCAGATATGTTTTCTGGTGTTGTAATTGTGGCTCAACGCCTTTGATAATTACAACCGTTAAATACTCAGTAATAATTAATAACTATTACCAGAGATGTCACTGTTTAATCGACCGTTTCTACCGAAACGTGTGAAACTTCAACCTTATCTTGACTGACGAATCACTCTTGCACAAAATAAACACAGAACGCCTTTTGTTTATCTATGTGAATATTTATTAAATCACAGCCCTGATACACTCGCTCTTCCGATTTAATAATCTTCACCTACTCAAACATGCAAAGTTCTACACAAAAGGGGTAAAATATCTAACTAAACAAACATAAAGCAAACAGCAGTGGGTGCGAATGGGATCAACCAGCAGTTATGGCAAAAATGATAATATGACAAAAAGGATATGGTTGGGATGGTGAGTGGAGGGTGGGGTGCAGCTCCAACTGTAACTCAATTATACTCAGTCATAAAACCTCCCCCAACTCTTGAGCAGACAAAGAGTTATAAAACTTTTGGCGGCTAGCTAGCAAGCAGTGAGGTTGAAGACAAAGAAAATGGGGAATTTCACCATGAGGTTATTTTAACAGTCCAGTCTCACAGCACACCTGCGCTTGCTCTCAGGTGTTCAATACCCCGCAAAACACACACAAAGATGGGGAGCGCAGCGGCTTCCAGACATCAACACGGCACATCAAAGTTTCAATAACAAGGTTACATGCACATATCATTCAGAACACATTAGATTCTAACTGCACTAATAATTTCCTCTACCCTGCCCAGCTATTCCTAATAAAGAAATAAAATTAATAAAAGGATGGGTTTTACTTGTTGAAGCCTTCTTTCTGAGCGGAGTTGAGAAAGAATGAGGTGGAAGTTGGAAGTTACTGTGCGTCCACAGTTAACTTCAGGAAAAGTGGTCAATTTTCGTCCTCTGTCCTCCTTGGCGAAAGGGAAAATATGATCTGACCATCACAGTCGACTAGGACCAAACACGGTGGCGATTCGTCTCCTCGAAACTCCGTGTTTTTTAGTTACGTGTTAAGCTCACGTCTTCGATCGGCAAAGTGAAATTTCTGGCCTTCTCATTCCAGAAACCTCAGTTATGAATTCTTCGTTGGCCAACGAGAGAGAATAAATGAGATCCACTCGGGACTCTTCTCCAGGTGATGCTTCAGATGTTGGTAACCGGACCCGGTCTCCAGCTGAAGGCGTATGTTCAAACTGGGTGCCTCCATATATAGCAAAATGGCCGAAAACGCCAGGAGGCCTGGTGGTGTCCAGCAACGTGCAAATAGTCTAATATTCAGCAAACAAATGGTCCAACACTTGTATTGTGTCTGTGCGGGGAAATGAATTTTTTAATTGAAAAAGCCGCTCTTATGGAGGACGATTAGCTTTGTGGTTCACATTGTTCGTAACAGCATGAGCTTGTGTTAACTTAATTCTCGTTTGTTCTGTACGGTTAGGGACTGAGTGAAAATGTAAGAGATTTGCTCATTAGTTGATTATTAGCAGAGATTGGTTAAATTAACAATATCTAACGATTGTGTGTTTGGTAAAATAGTGCAACAGTTAAAAAGTAGGTTGGAGCCACAGGTTTAAATCCTGTATAACTAAAATAACTGAAGAGCCAAAGCTGTAGATAGTTGTTCTTCCCTTCTCATGATCTCCACACTTTTAAAAATAATGAATTAACAATAACAAGTTCTAAGTTATTAACTCTGTTAATTGTCTGCAGATAGAAAGGTAAGCCTTACTCATTTGGCATTCATTTAAAATCTAATTAACGTGAAACAGAAAAATAAAGTATTCTGGCTGGGGTCAGAAATATCAAAGGGAGACAATATTTCAAAATACCATATTTTTTGATCTCTGACATAAAAATGTTCTTATTTTTTGTTTTTACAGGTCCGTGTAAGGATGAATTGGAAGTGCAAATACTGTGAGTTTATATCAGAGAAAAGGGGCTACCTTTTTACCCAACCAGACTGTCTGCAAAAACAGTCATTTTACCTTGCAGGACATGGGAGTTGCTGTCCACAACTGTCTCTGTCTGTTAGACAAGAGATATTGCAAAGTGAGTTGGTCATTATTGCGAAATGAACCCCAACAGCCTAATGCAGAACTCAGATTTCCAATTATCCTGAAGGGATTTATTTTTCAGTAATGCCCTGCTCACTGTACACTATCCTGCTTATTAAAAAGTTACTTCCCAACAAATATCCATAAAAGTAACAGACTTTAGAATCATGGAAGTGACAAAGCTGTTAATAATGTATAACTAATAATAATGTATAACTAATAATAATGTATAACTAATAATAATGTATAACTAATAATAATGTATAACTAATAATAATGTATAACTATTAATAATGTATAACATGGCATTTCAGTTTTTAAAGTGTCCAATTGGATTCACAGAGGTCACAAAATACCACAAAAAAAATCAAAGCAGTAGACAAGCAGCTCCCCAACCTCAAGAGGGGCCTTGGCACCTCCAACCCCCACCCTGAAGTTCCCCCCCACCAGCCCCCTACCCACGCCAAGGACGGCTCTTTCCATCCAGGAGAGGGACGTCAACAAACTCTTCAGGAGACAGAACCCCCGGAAAGCTGCTGGTCCAGATTCTGTCTCACCAGCCAGCCTGAAGCACTGCGCTGATCAGCTGTCTCCAGTCTTCACAGACATTTTTAACACCTCACTGGAGACATGTCATGTGCCAGCCTGCTTCAAGTCCTCCACCATCGTCCCTGTTCCCAAGAAGCCAAGGACCACAGGGCTTAATGACTTCAGACCCGTCGCCCTGACCTCTGTGGTGATGAAGTCCTTTGAGCGCCTTGTGCTCTCACACCTAAAAGACATCACCGACCCCCTCCTGGACCCCATGCAGTTTGCCTACAGAGCCAACAGGTCTGTAGATGATGCAGTCAACCTAGCCCTTCACTTCATCCTCCGGCACCTGGACTCCACAGGAACCTATGCCAGGATCCTGTTTGTGGATTTCAGCTCTGCCTTCAAAACCATCGTCCCAGTTCTGCTACAGGAGAAGCTCTCCCAGCTGAGTGTGCCCGACTCCACCTGCAGGTGGATCACTGACTTCCTGTTTGACAGGAAGCAGCGCGTGAGGCTGGGGAAGCACGTCTCTGACTCCCTGACCATCAGCACCGGTTCCCCCCAAGGCTGTGTTCTCTCTCCTCTGCTCTTCTCCCTGTACACCAACAGCTGCACCTCCAGTCACCAGTCTGTCAAGCTTCTGAAGTTTGCGGACGACACCACCCTGATCGGACTCATCTCTGATGGTGACGAGTCCGCGTACAGATGGGAGGTGGACCATCTGTTGGACTAGTGCAGCCAGAACAACCTTGAGCTCAACACTCTAAAGACAGTGGAGATGGTTGTGGACTTCAGGCAGAACCCAGCCCCACCTGCCCCCATCACCCTCTGTGACTCCACAATTGACACTGTGGAATCTTTCCGCTTCCTGGGAACCATCATCTCCCAGGATCTCCAGTGGGAGCCAAACATCAGCTCCCTCATCAAGAAAGCCCAGCAGAGGATGTTCTTCCTGCGGCAGCTGAAGAAATTCAACCTGCCAAAGACTATGATGGTGCACTTCTACACAGCCATCATTGAGTCCATCCTCACCTCCTCCATCACCATCTGGTACGCCACTGCTACAGCCAAGGATAAGGGCAGGCTGCAGCGTGTCATTCGGTCTGCTGAGAAGGTGATTGGCTGCAGTCTACTGTCGCTCCAGGAACTGTACACCTCCAGGACCCTGAAGCGGGCAGGGAAGATTCTGGCTGATCCCTCCCACCCCGGTCACAGACTCTTTGAGACTCTCCCCTCTGGCAGGAGGCTGCTTTACTTGCACTGCCATACTTGCACAATGATCACCTGCACTGTTGTATTGCTCTTGCATCTTATACTGCTTATATTTACTCTCACTCACTTAAAACTGTGCACATATATTTATATTATATTGTAGATATGTTTATACCGTTTAATTTGTACTGTATTGCACCGACTACGCCAAAACAAATTCCTTGTATGTCCAAAAACGTACTTGGCGATTAAACTTTTCTGAATCTGAATCTAATGATATGAAATTTATTACAGCTAAAGCTAACAGAATGGTTTTGATGTAACTGCATGGTTAACAAATGTTGTTGTGCAATAATATGCTGATGTTATTTTATATTTAATTAAATAAACAGCCTTTCAAGTATTGTCCTGTGAATACCAGCTGAATATGGTGGTGATATTAGAACAATAGATGAAAGAGTGATTCGAGCACTGGCATTACTGAACAGCAAACTCTGCAACATATGGAATCAATTCACCGCACCTTCTCTTCAAAATGTAAGAATTTAACAAAAAAACAACAACTAAGTTAAAATATGTCAATTAAAAAATACTTGACTACAACTATTCAACTAAAACTACCAAACTAAATAAAGGAATACAGAAACTAATGAAACTATATACAGATAAAAGATAAAAGGGGACCAAGAAAATTGATGCAATGATGTCATAGTTCAGTGTTGATATTAAGGTTTAAAAACCAGGATTTATTTTGAGGAATCTGGAAATCAGGTCAAATTAGTTTTAAAAGTAATTAAGGGCAACAACTGGTATATGTTCAAACAACCAGTCACAACACAAAACAGAAGGTAAGTAAAACATTATTTTAATAAAATAATTTTCAAAAGAATAATTTCCCAAATTAGAAATTTATAACCATTTGGGACAATTGATTTTCAATGGTATGTAATTATTCTTCAGCACATGGTTGAACAGAGTTATTACCGCTTAAAATGGAAGTGAGAAACTTTATTTGAAGACGCCAGGGGGCGACCTGCCAATGGACGGATGGAGAGATGTGGTGATTCACATCTAGGTCACCAGCTGCTAAGACAAAGAAAATATCTTATTCAATAATTGTATACGTTATTTTAAATACCATACAATACAAATATTAATGTGTATACAAGCATTGATGGTGCGTTATCCAACGATTACGGAGCGAATGAGACAAGCTCTGTTGTAAACAAAGCTGTATACCATGTTTATAAGCAAGGCTATTAGCCTGTTAGCTGCTAGCAAAGACAACCTTTAGCATGTTTTAAGCAGTACTGGGACACAATTTTAGCAGGTTAGTTCAAAGCGATTAAACAAAACACAGATAAAATGGAGCAAAATCCCATTACTGGACCATCACTGTTTAAAACATCTCATTGAAATAATGTTTGTTTCAACTTTAAAACACAGAACAAATAAAACCGGCCTTAAGGTTTAGAGGCCTGTTCAGATTAGCTTCACCAGGTAGCCTCATACCACCACAAACAAAAGCTAAACATAATGAAATTAATAATATTTAGGTTGTTTTATCCTAAACTAATTTTCTTTAACATGACACTGCCTCTTAAGTGGACTGTTCTGATGAACAGAAGTCAAGGACATTCTAAGGGCGTTACGTTGCCCTGTCAGCCCATGAGTCTCACCTTAGATGGCAGTCCAGAACCATGCCCAGGTACTTCTAGCATTAGTCTCAATTTGATCTCCATCGATGATGGTTGGGGAGAATGACTGAAGCTTCCTGAAGTCAATAGCAACTTGGATTTTTTGCACCAATTAGTGAAAAGGTCTGAACTAGTCCATGCTCCTCTCCTTTGTCGTCTAAAAGGACCATGTCGTCAGCATATTTAATTAAATGTCTATTAGGGAAAGTGCTTTTGCAGGAGTTGGTGTACGAGGTGAATAACAATGAATATAAAACACATCCCTGAGGAGAGCTTGTGCTGGTAATTGTTTTGTCAGAGAGTGTTGAACCTGCTGGACTCTACCTGTTAAAAAGTCTGTAATCCATAAAACCAACCTATGTGCGATGAAACACTCATTTAAATCTGTTAAAACCATAGGCTGAATGGTGGCCCTGGCAAACATAACTAGCAATGGGTTTGTCTTTTCTGTAAATTCTATCATCCTGGTTTAGATTTGACTTGAAGGGAACGTTTTTACCACATTCATCACAACCAAAAGGTTTCTCTCCAGTTTGGATTCTTGCAATTGTTCTATTGTGACTTGAAACCAAAACAGTCCACACAAAGATCTTAACCAAAGGGTTTATCTCCTGTGTGAATTCTCATGTGTGTGTTTAAATGTGATTTGTAGGCAAATCTTTTTCCACATGCATCACAACTAAAAGGTTTGTCTTCTGTGTGAATTATCATGTGTGTGTTTAATTGTGACTTGTAGACAAATCTTTTTCCACAAGCATCACAACTAAAAGGTTTGTCTCCTGTGTGAATTCTCATGTGGTTGTTTAAATGTGACTTGTAGACAAATCTGTTTCCACATGCATCACAACTAAAAGGTTTATCTCCTGTGTGAATTCTCATGTGTCTGTTTAAATATGACTTGCAGGCAAATCTTTTTCCACATGCATCACAACTAAAAGGTTTATCTCCTGTGTGAATTCTCATGTGTTTGTTTAAATCTGACTTGGAGACAAATCTTCTTCCACATGTATCACAACTAAAAGGTTTGTCTTCTGTGTGAATTCCCATGTGTGTGTTTAAATATGACTTGCAGGCAAATCTTTTTCCACAAGCATCACAACTAAAAGTTTTATCTCCTGTGTGGATTCTCATGTGTGTGTTTAAATCTGACTTGGAGACAAATCTTCTTCCACATGCATCACAACTAAAAGGTTGATCTCCTGTGTGGATTCTCATGTGTGTGTTTAAATATGACTTGGAGGAAAATCTTTTTCCACATGTATCACAACTAAAGGGTTTGACTCCTGTGTGAATTCTGATGTGTTTGCCTAACCTTGACTTGTAGGTAAATCTTTTTCCACATGTATCACAAATGAAAGGTTTATCTCCAGTGTGGACTTTTGTGTGCCTTTTGAGATCTCGTTTCAAGTTAAAACTTTTACCACACTCACCACAGTTAAAATCTTTACTACCCGTCTGAAACTTCGTCAGTGAATCTATGTTTTTCTTTTCTCTGAAACACGTCTCATTACCAGAACATTCTGAAGACGTTAATCTTGGATGACATGTCATGTGACTCTGAAGAGAGCGTCTGTTATCAAATTTTCCCCCACACTCAGAGCAGCTCAAAGATTTGTTGACAGTGTTTCTGCCTGACCCTGGAGTCCTGCTCTCCTTCCAATCCTCCTCACTGTCTTCAGTTTCAGAGTCTGATAAGCGTTTAAGCTCAGATTCATGATGCTTCACATCATCATCCTCTTCATCATCCTCACTGTCTTCAGTTTCAGAGTCTGACAAGCATTTAATCTCAGATACATGAAGCTTCACATCATCATCCTCTTCATCATCTTCACCGTCTTTAGTCAGTGAATAGTTGGAAGAGCCTCCATGAGTATTTAGATCTGGGTTCCTGCTGAATACTGATGTTCCACAGTCCTCTTCTTTAATTTCTACTTTTATCTGGTCAGTTGAGATGCTTCTTGGAAGATCTCTCTCTTCTGTTTTGTGTTGATGAACCTGAGAGAGCAGAGGTTTCTCTTCATCCTCTTCACTCTTCATATGAACAACAGTTACTGGAAACCTGGTATCATCAGTCTCCTTCTTCACATTCAGTTGTTCTCCATCCTGGCTGGACCAGATTCTTTCATTTTCCTCCTTTATGTGGAGGAGCTCCAGCTCCTGCTGGTCCATATTAGGACTCTGTTCTTCAGGAGCATCTTCTTTAAAATCTGCAGACATCATTGAAACACATTACATGCATTATGAACAACTTTATCTTGACAATGTTACAAAGATGATAAAGATTAAAACTAGAGAAAAGAATCTGATAAATATTATCAGTGAACAGTACAGTAGGTAAAATCAGAGAGGCCACAATGGTGTGATAACCTGGACTGTAAATATATTGGTTTCACGGTGTCATGGTTTAACACTAGAACTCCCAAGGCCGTCAATTTGACGTTTTTGAAAGTTTGACATGCCATAACTCTGGTTTATTAAAACTCTTATCTTCCTGGTATCCTGACTTTTTCTAAACCTGTGTCTTGTGTATTCCTATGTCTCTATTTAAAGATCTAAGTATTTCTACCTCTAACTACTACATCCGCTATTTTGACGGCCCTATTATTTACATTGAGTGGTAAATAAGTGCTAGCAACCTCCACTCTAGAACGCAGTCTGAGAAGGAGATTGTTGGCATCCTACAAATAGCTTCTAGAAGGATGTTTTCTGAGGCATTGGAAATGCTTCAAAAATTAGATGATCGTGATTCTGGGGTCGAGAGGGATTCTGACGGCTCTTGGTCAGCATTCAGTTCCAGTGACAGCGGGTCAGAGAGTGAGCCTCCCCCGGCTAAAAAACACGAGTCGTCCCATTAGCAGGAGGTTGTGGCGCATTATTTCAAGGTAGTAAAAGACTAGCCTATGTAACAATTTTATCATTTTAGGCTATAGTTGACAGATTAGTAAACTAATAATATATAAACTATAGCAACAGTGCCACAATCAGCGCTGGTTCAGAGACAGGGAGACGAGCCAGGTGATCAGTGCCCAGCTATAAACCCAGCAATCCAGCTGGCAGGAGAGAAACTACAGATCAAGATACTGATGATGGACAAAGAAATAAACAATAAGTTAGGTCATAGATATAGTAGCCCAGGAACAACAATCTCTTCTGCGCTTTACTGCGTTTTCATCGCAAGACGATCGCACACCTGGGAAGGAGGAGGAAATAGGAAAGGATGGTACTGTGTGGACAGTAGTAGGGGAGGAAGAAAGTAGAAGGAGGCGTCAGAGCCAGAACGTATAGACAGAGCGCCAGATCCAAGATGCCCTGACCGCGTTCCTCTGCTTGGAGATGATTCCTCCTGGGACATGAGTGTGGATGAGCTGAAGGCATTTTTAGCGCTAGTGTATGTCCGCGGAGTGAAAGGGGGGCGTAACATGGAGCTGTCCAGCTTTTGCTCAGATTAGTAAAGCTTTTTTTTTTTTTAAATGTACCCGCTACTCTGTATTATTTTTCAGTACGATATATAAATAAAAATAAAACATAATAGGTTTTGATCAAATACTATTATTAATTCTTGTCAAAACCATCATTTTATCGTGTACAAGAAAACCTTTAGCATTCTGATCAATGTAATGTGATGACATCATCACCACCTCACATCCAGAATGCTCGCCGCCAAATTGACGGGCTTGGGAGTTCTAGTGTTAATTACCATATTCTAAAACACAAATGTATATAGTGATTTAAATGCTTTATTTTAAAGCTGAAAAATAATAGTTATTACATTGTTGGTAAAAAATAGCATATGTTTATTATTTTGTACATAATATATAAAGCTTTTTTGTTATTTTTGAGGATTTTCAATTACTTTGGATGCTTTTATTCGAAGCTTCATGCTTTTGATTGGTTATGATTTTAATCAGATTTTCTTTAATCTCTTTACTCCTGCCTTACAGGTACGTGTTTTCATCATGCTGAGCTGTGCTTTACATTAGATTATAACTGCGTTATCTAACCTCTTATCCAACCAGGTCCCTGAACAACTGACCATTAACAGAGTTTATCTACAGCCACTTCAGTGATATATTTCTTCCTGATTGGGAATAATACTTTCCTCCATTTGAGGATCTCCTTTGGAAACTAGTCAATGACGCTGAAGTTCGTTCCCCGTAGCTCTCTGCCCCGACTCCTGACCTGCTCTTTCTGCTTGTAGTGCCTGAATTTCCCTACAACTGGCCGAGGCCGGTTGTTGTCGGGCTTCTTACCTCCGAGCCAGATAACACGATGGAATGTGATGTTTTTAACTTCGTCACTTGGGAGTTTTAGCTGACTTTGGAGAAATTCTCAGATAGTGGATTCAGAGTCCTCCTCTGCTCATTCTGGGATGTTGGAGAAGACAATGTTGTCCCGTATGCCCCAAGCTATATATTCAAGATGGTCTCCCTCATTTCTTTGTTTCAGTCAGCTGCATCATTCCATCGGTACATTTCTTTACCTTATCCCTCAGCGTTGGTTTCTTGGCTGTGAGCGAAGCTTGTTGTTTGTGGCTGAACTCCAAAGATTCCCTCAGAGCTTGAAAATTCCTTGTGGAGAACCTCCACCAGGGTAAGACGAGCATCCAGGCTGGGTAGCTTCTTGCCGATAGAGTCCAGGACATCAGCGTAGCTTTTCTCTGAAGAGATAGTGGAGGTGCTGGCCGAGCATTCTGAACGGGGGCGTCTTGATGCTGGTGTGGTCATGGATGCAGATTTTTGTGTTTTGCCCATTACTATGTTGTCAAAACATTTGTCTACCTAGCTCTCCAGGCTGTCTAAGGATCTCAGCCACTCATCATGTCCTCACGTCCATGCTTCTCGCTTAATACTTCCAATTATTAAGTGCAAGCAGCCAAACAATCACATTTTCATAGTTTATTCTGAATAGCTAAACACAGTGGGAGATTTTGGATATGAATGATACATTATATATAAATTATGATTGTTAAATTCTATTTTTTTCTAAATATTCATAATCAAATCATCATAATTTCACAACATGCCATTCTAACAAACAAACAAACAAACACACACACACACACACACATCCTTGTACTTCTATCTTCAGGAGGACTTTCAGTTACTTCCTTTCATTATCTTTGATTTCTTGGGGATAAACTCAATTCATACCCTAGTCCTAAAACTAACCCCTGTCCCAAAATCGGAATTTGAAAAAGTGAGGACCAGGAAACGTCCTCACTTTGTCAAAATGTCCTCACTTTACGATAAAAATACGAAAAATGGTTCTTAATCAGCAGCAAGTACAAGTACACACACACACAAGGCCAGTACATTCATACATCGATGTGGAACCTTGGGAATAAGCGTCTCTTGCCCAAGGGGATATCTACCTTTAGAAGGTCTGGAGCTGGAATTAAATATCAGGATAAATACTATCCCCAGCGTGTGCATCAACTCTAGACTAACAGTTTCCCGACAAAGCTGGTTGCCTTTTAGCCACTAAATGTCACAGCAAGACAGAAAAAGACTAGAGGGGCTTGATTTCTGACAGCCACCTCAACTGAAAGAAAGAGGACCTGTGAGCCAAGCTTTGACTGATTGATTGAAACTTTATTAATCCTCAAAGGGGAAATTAATTTGTCCCAGCATAAAATACACCCATAAAAACAAACAATATGCACTAATAAAAGTCTAAAAGACACACACAGAACTCCACTCCAACATGGGGCTGGTGAACAAACTGCAGAGGCTTCTGGGCTGCACACACCCATGTCCTCAGGTGCACCAGAACCAACCTCTCTCTGACCTTCATAATGTGAGAGGTCAGAGCTATGGGTCTATAGTCATGAAGTCCTTTAGGATTGGCACTGGGACCAGACATGATGTTTTCCATAGCTCCGGAACTCTTTGTTGCTTCAGGCTCATAGCAAAGGGGTACTGCAGCACTCCACTCAGCTGACCCGCACAAGCCTTCAGAACCCTTGGGTTGATACCGTCAGGACCAGGAGATTTCCTAGGGTGAAGCTTTTAAAGCTCTATACACACTTGGTCAACAGAGATATCAAAGGTACATACAGAAGATACAGGTCCTTCTCAAAATATTAGCATATTGTGATAAAGTTCATTATTTTCCATAATGTCATGATGAAAATTTAACATTCATACAATTTAGATTCATTGCACACTGACTGAAATATTTCAGGTCTTTTATTGTCTTAATACGGATGATTTTGGCATACAGCTCATGAAAACCCAAAATTCCTATCTCACAAAATTAGCATATCATTAAAAGGGTCTCTAAACGAGCTATGAACCTAATCATCTGAATCAACGAGTTAACTCTAAACACCTGCAAAAGATTCCTGAGGCCTTTAAAACTCCCAGCCTGGTTCATCACTCAAAACCCCAATCATGGGTAAGACTGCCGACCTGACTGCTGTCCAGAAGGCCACTATTGACACCCTCAAGCAAGAGGGTAAGACACAAAAATAAATTTCTGAACAAATAGGCTGTTCCCAGAGTGCTGTATCAAGGCACCTCAGTGGGAGGTTTGTGGGAAGGAAAAAGTGTGGCAGAAAACACTGCATAACGAGAAGAGGTAACCGGACCCTGAGGAAGATTGTGGAGAAGGGCCGATTCCAGACCTTGGGGGACCTGCGGAAGCAGTGGACTGAGTCTGGAGTAGAAACATCCAGAGCCACCGTGCACAGGCGTGTGCAGGAAATGGGCTACAGGTGCCGCATTCCCCAGACCTGGGCTACAGAGAAGCAGCACTGGACTGTTGCTCAGTGGTCCAAAGTACTTTTTTCAGATGAAAGCAAATTCTGCATGTCATTCGGAAATCAAGGTGCCAGAGTCTGGAGGAAGACTGGGGAGAAGGAAATGCCTAAATGCCAGAAGTCCAGTGTCAAGTACCCACAGTCAGTGATGGTCTGGGTTGCCGTGTCAGCTGCTGGTGTTGGTCCACTGTGTTTTATCAAGGGCAGGGTCAATGCAGCTAGCTATCAGGAGATTTTGGAGCACTTCATGCTTCCATCTGCTGAAAAGCTTTATGGAGATGAAGATTTCATTTTTCAGCACGACCTAGCACCTGCTCACAGTGCCAAAACCACTGGTAAATGGTTTACTGACCATGGTATCACTGTGCTCAATTGGCCTGCCAACTCTCCTGACCTGAACCCCATAGAGAATCTGTGGGATATTGTGAAGAGAACGTTGAGAGACTCAAGACCCAACACTCTGGATGAGCTAAAGGCCGCTATCGAAACATCCTGGGCCTCCATAAGACCTCAGCAGTGCCACAGGCTGATTGCCTCCATGCCACGCCGCATTGAAGCAGTCATTTCTGCAAAAGGATTCCCGACCAAGTATTGAGTGCATAACTGTACATGATTATTTGAAGGTTGACGTTTTTTGTATTAAAAACACTTTTCTTTTATTGGTCGGATGAAATATGCTAATTTTGTGAGATAGGAATTTTGGGTTTTCATGAGCTGTATGCCAAAATCATCCGTATTAAGACAATAAAAGACCTGAAATATTTCAGTTAGTGTGCAATGAATCTAAAATTTATGAATGTTAAATTTTCTTCATGGCATTATGGAAAATAATGAACTTTATCACAATATGCTAATATTTTGAGAAGGACCTGTAAATGAGGAGGGGGAGTCAGACCCAGGACCTTCGGGCTACCGCTGAGAGGTAGTTGATGTAACAACGAAGCAGAATTAATGCTGCTACTGGGGTGGGACATTCAAACCTGTTTTAATTTTTAGGCCGTGGTTCATTTTTACTAAACTAAAACTGAATTGATGATGCTGGATTTTCATGCTGGGCCACAGGAAGAAATACTGCTGGAGTCACTGGATTTGAAAAGCATGACCAGTTATTTTTAATTAAAATTAAGAAAATTCAGTGCCATCCATGCCCAGATGTCACAATGACAATCAAGGAGAGGCTAAACAGAAACATTATGTTTTAAAGGGAAATAGACTTGACAGTCATCAGCACAAATATAAAACGCAACCTCAGGGCACCAAGAATGGAGCCTTGAGGTATCCCCCAGGGGAGGTAAAATCATCCACCATGACCCAGAAACCCCTATCAGAGAAGTAGGACCTGAACCATTAAAAAGCTGAGCCAGTGATGCCCACCCACTGCTCCAGTCTGGAGATGAGAACGTTATGATCCACTGGATCAAAAGCAGCTGGTAAATCTAAAAGCAGTTCCCAGAATCCGTTACTAAGAATACATCATCAAAAATCCCTAAAAGAACTGTTGTTTCTGTCCAATTTTGGACAGAAAAGGGTAACTTGGAGATCGGCCTAAAGCTTAACAAAGCAAACTGATTGAGGCCAGATTTCACAATAGTATGTTTATAATTGTTCTGCTCCACGATGGAGGTCAAACTACCATTAATAACTTTAAGGATAAAGAGGCCAAAAGAAGAAGAAAACTCCTTAAGACGACGTGGAGGAAGAACATCACAGGGGGAGCCAGATGGTTTTATATTGATAACCAGTGTCTCTAGAGAGGAAAGGAAATAAGGCTCCGAGTGATCAAAGACAGCGAGGCAGGTGACCAAGATGGACGAGTCATAGAAGGGAAGGGAAATACAAGCCCTAATGTCAACCTTGTCCAAGAAATTAAGAAACTAATTACAGAGTTCTCTGGAAGCTACAAGAGGAACAGGTTCATGTGCACTAAGAGCAGTGTTAAAGGAGCGTGCACCTGGCTTCTCGTTTCTCGCTCCCATGCTTGTTATGACTCGAGCTTGCTCGTTGACCTTCCATCCATGCCCAGTTCCCGTGAGCTGGCTCTACTCTGCCACTCCTGTCCTAATGTTATGTCTCTGCCACCTCTGGCTCCCAAGCCATGGTGCCCTCCTTATCTGCTCAGCCTCAAGCTTCCTAACACAGTATTTCTCTGCTTCTTGCTCTCACACCAGTTACAGCTAAAAAAACCATCACTTCATTTTTATTAATACATCACAATTGATTAACATTACCACCCTTCATTACATTTAATAATTGTAGAAAAATAGAAAATTATCATACATGTTGCTTTGATTATACTTGTAGTTTTCTACTTCTGAAAAAGATAAGACAGTCACAGTTAATGTGTGACTTTAAAACTGTATTATAATCTTAACTGAGAAAAAGCTTGTTCATGCTTAAAAAACCTCCAATTGGCAGAATTACAACAATTCTGCAAATATTAGTGGACCAACATTCCTCCACAGGGGGTTATGATTATTGATTGATTAACCTTGATCAATAATTATAATCAAAAATCATAATTTGACAAAATTAACTTCTTAACCAAAATCCTAATTTATGAATCTAGACCAGAGATGTTTCTGGTGTTGTAATTGTGGCTCAACGCCTTTGACAATTACAACTGTCAAATACTCCGTAATAATTAATAACTATTGCCGGAGATGTCACTGTTTAATCGACCGTTTCTGCCGAAACGTGTGGAACTTTTAACCTTATCTTGACTGATGAATCACTTTTGCACACAATTAACACAAAACACTCTTTTTATCTATGTGAATATTTATTAATCTTCACCTACTCAACATGCAAAATTCTACATAACAAGGGTAACACATCTAACTAAGCAAAAATAAAGCAAACAGCAGTGGGTGTGTATTGAATCAACCAGCAGTTATGGCAAAAAGAAGGAATGAGAATATGGAAAGGGGGTGTGGTGGTGAGTGGAGAGTGGGCGCAGCTACACTGTAACTTCTGCTTGGTTCATAACCCCCCCCCCCCCCCAAACACACAAAGGGTCGTAAAAGTTTGGAGACAAAAGAAAATAAATGGAGAATTTCACCATGCGGTTATTTCAGCAGTCCAGTATCACAACGCACTTGCGTTGACTCTCCGGTGGTAAACACGTACAGAGCTAGGAGCACAGCGGCTTCAGACATCAACACAACACATCAAAGTTTCAATAAGCAAGGTTACATGCATATATCATTCAGAACACATGAGATTCTAACTAGCAATTCTCATCGCACTACAACCTCTCACCCTGCCCAGGCCTTCTAATAAAGGAATAAAAGTAAATGATAGGTTTACTTGTCGTCGTCTTCCTTCCTTCTGAGCAGGGGGGGGTCGAGCGAGGAAAGGGGTTATTAATTGTGCGTCCACAATTAACTTCAGGAAAAACGGTCAGTCTTCGTCTTCTGGCCTTTTAGCGAAAAGGGGAAATATGATCTGACCATCAAAGTCGACTTTGGGATGAAGCACGGTAGTGGTTCGACTCCTCGAAACTCCGTGTTCTTAGTTACGTGTTAAGCTCACGTCTTCGATCGGCAAAGTGAAATTTCTGGCTTTCCTAGTCCAGAAACCTCAGTTATGAATTGTTCGTTGTCCAACGAGAGAATGAATGAATGAACTCCGCCAGGAGCTCTTCTCTTAAAGGAGCGCGCTTCAGTCGCTAGTCCGGTCTCTAGCAGATGGCGGGGTGTTCAAAACGGATGCCTTCCTATATAGCGTCTTGTGACGTCAGACTTGGGACGCTCGTCATATCCGTCGCAATGCTCGATGGGATAAGTAGGAGCGGCTGTCTTGGATACCAAAATGGCCGATGCCATTGGAGAGGCACAGTGACGTCCAACAACGTGCAGATAGTCCAATACTCAGCAAACAAGTGGTCCAACAGCAGTAAAAGACTCATTGCATGTTATAGCAAACGTTTTATTGCAGTTGTTGCTGTTGAGGGTTAGCCCAACCAGTTATTAGGTTTAGGTGGCAAACACTTTTACACCACTATCAACCTGGTGTATAGACACTCCCGGGCAAACTAAGCAAGCAAGCTGCTGCTGCTTTTCAGCACAAGCAACTGGGACTTCAACGAATCTGCCACTATTGGCTAGCTAAACTGATAACAGACGTGGAAAAACATTGCTTCCTGGGACCTACGCAATATGGTGTAAAGAGGGTCTTAAATGATGCTTAAATCTTTTCCACAATCATAACCAGCAAAGGGTTTATCTTTTATTTAATCAAAAAAGTGTTTCTCCAGTTTGGATTCTTGTGTGTATGTTTAAAAATGACTTGAAGGCAAAGAAGTTGCCACAAGCATCTGAACCAAATGTTTTTTCTCTCCTGTGTGGATTTGTTATGTTTGTATAAATATGATTTTGAAGCAAAACTTTTTCCACATGCATAAAAAGCAAAGGTTAGTTTCTAGTGTGGATTCTCATGTGTATAACTAAATTTGACTTCCAGGAAAATCTCTTTCAACATGGATCATGGGCAAAGGGTTTGTACCCTGTGTGGATTCGCATGTGTGTGTCTAAGTTTAACTTCCAGGCTAATCTTTTTCCACAAGTTTCACAGCTAAAGGCTTCGTCTCCTGTGTGGATTCTCATGTGTGCGTTTGTGACTTGAAGACAAATCTTTTTCCACATGCATCACAACCAAAGGGTTTATCTCCTGTGTGGATTCTCATGTGCGTTTTTAATTGTGACCTGACTGCAAATCTTTTCCCACATGCATCACAACCAAAGGGTTTGTCTCCTGTGTGGATTCTCATGTGTGTGTTTAATTTTGACTTAGAGACAAATCTTTTTCCACATGCATCACAACCAAAAGGTTTATCTCCTGTGTGAATTCTCATGTGTGTGTTTAATTGTGACTTCACTGCAAATCGTTTTCCACATGTATCACAACCAAAGGGTTTGTCTCCTGTGTGGATTCTCATGTGTT
This sequence comes from Girardinichthys multiradiatus, assembly GCF_021462225.1. Taxonomy (NCBI): domain Eukaryota; kingdom Metazoa; phylum Chordata; class Actinopteri; order Cyprinodontiformes; family Goodeidae; genus Girardinichthys; species Girardinichthys multiradiatus. The sequence goes on along the minus strand of NW_025917679.1, from coordinate 76,633 downwards.
TATCTAAAGTTGACTTCTGCACAAAGCTTTTTCCACATACATCACATACAAAGGGTTTGTCTCCTGTGTGGATTCTCATGTGTGTGTTTAATTTTGACTTGGAGACAAATCTTTTTCCACATACATCACAACCAAAAGGTTTATCTCCTGTGTGGATTCTCATGTGTCTGTTTAATTTTGACTTGGAGACAAATCTTTTTCCACATACATCACAACCAAAAGGTTTATCTCCTGTGTGGATTCTCATGTGTGTGTTTAGTTGTGACTTCACTGCAAATCGTTTTCCACATGCATCACAACCAAAGGGTTTTTCTCCTGTGTGGATTTTCATGTGTTTATCTAAAGTTGACTTCTGCACAAAGCTTTTTCCACATACATCACAACAAAAAGGTTTATCTCCTGTGTGGATTCTCACGTGTGTGTTTAATTGTGACTTGGAGACAAATCTTTTTCCACATGCATCACAACCAAAAGGTTTATCTCCTGTGTGAATCCTCATGTGTTTGTTTAATTGTGACTTGGAGACAAATCTTTTTCCACATGCACCACAACCAAAAGGTTTATCTCCTGTGTGGATTCTGGTGTGTATGTTTAATTGTGACTTGAAGACAAATCGTTTTCCACATGCACCACAACCAAAAGGTTTATCTCCTTTGTGAATTCTCATGTGTTTGTTTAATTGTGATTTGTAGACAAATCCTTTTCCACATGCATCACAACCAAAAGGTTTATCTCCTGTGTGAATTCTCATGTGTGTGTTTAATTGTGACTTGGAGACAATTCTTTTTCCACATGCATCACAACTAAAAGGTTTATCTCCTGTGTGAATTCTCATGTGCGTGTTTAGTTGTGACTTGACTGCAAATCGTTTTCCACATGCATCACAACCAAAAGGTTTATCTCCTGTGTGGATTGTCATGTGTTTATCTAAAGTTGACTTCTGCACAAAGCTTTTTCCACATACATCACAACCAAAGGGTTTGTCTCCTGTGTGGATTCTCATGTGTGTGTTTAATTTTGACTTGGAGACAAATCTTTTTCCACATGCATCACAACCAAAAGGTTTATCTCCTGTGTGGATTTTCATGTGTGTGTTTAATTGTGACTTGTAGCAAAATCTTTTTCCACATGCATCACAAATAAAGGGTTTCTTCCCAGTGTGGACTTTTGTGTGTTGTTTTAAATCATATTTCCTGGTAAAACCTTTGGTCAGTGAATCTATGTTTTTCTTTTCTGTGAAACAAGTCTCATTACCAGAACAATCTGAAGACGTTAATCTTGGATGACATGTCATGTGACTCTGAAGAGAGCGTCTGTTAGCAAATTTTCCTCCACACTCAGAGCAGCTCAAATATTTGTTGACAGTGTTTCTGCCTGACCCTGGAGTCCTGCTCTCCTTCCAATCCTCCTCACTGTCTTCAGTTTCAGAGTCTGATAAGCGTTTAAGCTCAAATTCATGATGCTTCACATCATCATCCTCTTCATCATCTTCACCGTCTTTAGTCAGTGAATAGTTGGAAGAGCCTCCATGAGTATTTAGATCTGCGTTCATGCTGGTTTCTGATGTTCCACAGTCCTCTTCTTTAATTTCTACTTTTATCTGGTCAGTTGAGATGCTGCTTGGAAGATCTCTGTCTTCTGTCTGGTGTTGATGAAGTTGAGAGAGCAGAGGTTTCTCTTCATCCTCTTCACTCTTCATATGAACAACAGTTACTGGAAACCTGGTATAATCAGTTTCCTCCTTCACATTCAGTTGTTCTCCATCCTGGCTGGCCCAGATTAGTTCACTTTCCTCCTTTATGTGGAGGAGCTCCAGCTCCCGCTGGTCCATATCAGGACTCTGTTCTTCAGGAGCCTCTTCTTCAACATCTGCAGACATCATTGAAACACATTACATGCATTATGAACAACTTTATCTTGACAATGTTACAAAGATGATAAAGATTAAAACTAGATAAACAATTTGATATACACTCACCGGCCACTTTATTAGGCACACCAGTCCAGCTGCTCGTTAACGCTAATTTCTAATCGGCCAATCACATGGCATCAACTCAATGCATTTAGGCATATAGACATGGTCAAGACGATCTGCTGCAGTTCAAACCGAGCATCAGAATGGGAAAGAAAGGTGATTAAAGTGACTTTGAACGTGGCATGGTTGTTGGTGCCAAACAGGCTGGTCTGAGTATTTTAGAAACTGCTGATCTGCTGGGATTTTCACGCCCTACCATCTCCAGGGTTTACAGAGAATGGTCCAAAAAAGAGAAAATATCCAGTGAGTGGCAGTTCTGTGGGCGCTAATGATTTGTTGATGCCAGAGGTCAGAGGAGAATGGCCAGACTGGTTCGAGTTGATAGAAAGGAAACAGTAACTCGAATAACCACTCGTTATAACCAAGGCATGCAGAAGAGCATCTCTGAACCCACAAGACGTCGAACCTTGAGGTGGATGGACTACAAGAGCAGAAGACCACACCAGGTGCCACTCATGTCAGTTAAGAACAGGAAACTGAGGCTACAATTGGCACAGGCTCACCAAAATTGGACAATAGAAGATTGGAAAAATGTTGCCTGGTCTGATGAGTCTTGATTTCTGCTGCGACATTCGGATGGTAGGGTCAGAATTCTGTTTCAATAACATGAAAGCATGTTCCATCCTGCCTTGTATCAACGGTTCAGGCTGGTGGTGGTGTTGTAATGGTGTGGGGGATATTTTCTTGGCACACTTTGGGCCCCTTGGTACCAATTGAGCATTGTGTCAACGCCACAGCCTACCTGAGTATTGTTGCTGACCATATAACTTTATGACCACAGTGTACCCATCTTCAGATGATTATTTCCAGCAGGATAACGCACCATGTCATAACGCAAAAATCATCTCAGATTGGTTTCTTGAACATGACAATGAGTTCACTGGACTCAAACGGCCTCCACAGTCACCAGATCTCAAACCAATAGAGCAGCTTTGGGATGTGGTGGAACGGGAGATTCGCATCATGGATGTGCAACCGACAAATCTGCAGCATCTGTGTGATGCTATCATGTCAATATGGACCAAACTCTCTGAGGAATGTTTCCAGTACCTTGTTGAATCTATGCCACCAAGGATTAAGGCAATTCTGAAGCCAATAGGGGGTCCAACCCGGAAGTAGCAAGGTGTACCTGATGAAGTGGCCGGTGAGTGTATGTTAAAACATGCGGCTCAGATGTTAGAGGTGTGCTACTACTTCTAGCGTCACTGTGAGTAACCATGTTGACAAGAAAAATGAAACACTGATTTTAGTTTTGTCAAAGTGCTCTTACTGTTCATACTTCAAATAGGAAATTCAAATTTTTTACAACAATTTGTCCTCTAATATTTACTGTGACTTCCAAGATTTTGTTCCCTACAGACATTCAATTACGTCCCTCAAAATCTATAAAATGTTGGTCATTGTTTTTTATTCCTTGGGTAAATATCTGGTAAGATGTTTGTTGTTGTAGAGCAGTTGTGTCCACATTTGTGACACATGGAAAAACAATTACCAGCGTGTAATTGTCCCTCTGAATCTTGTGTGCAAAGCAGCCCTGCAACTATTGTCATTGGCCTTATGTATTTTGTATAATAAGGTCAGGTCAGAGGGCATGTTTTAACCTCACATAATGAACCCTGGATGCTGTTTCAGGCACACATGAACACCTTTTTGGTCATAACACTGGTACAATCACACAGAAATGTACAGTTTTTTAAAGCTTTTCAAGGTTCTACCCTGACACAAGCTGAGCCTAACCCAGCAACAGAACCTTTGGCTCTGGTCTGAGAAGCACGTTCCAAGAGGCAAGTCCTGTCTAAATTTCTTCAGAAATGTTCTAGTTATTATTATTATTATGTATTTTATAACTATTTTATGTTCATACTTCAGAGTATGCTGCTAGTTTGTAATGCATTTAAAACAACCACAGCTGCAACAAAGTAGAAGTAAGGATCAAGGATCAAGAATCTTTATTGTCATTATGTCACCATAATGAAATTCTTGTTGAGGCTCGGCTCCAAAGACATAGATGAATTGCACAGACTTAATTGAAAAAACGCATACAAAAATTAAGGAAACTATGCAAGATATAAAACACCTTGAAAACACTTTTGTTTGACACTTGTAGAATTCTCCAACTTTCTCATTAAGAGGCGGGGTACACCCTGGACAGGTCGCCAGTCCATCACAAGACAAGAAACACCTATTCACAATTCAGAGTCCAATTAACCTAACAGTCATGTTCTTGGACTGTAGGAGGAAGCCGGAGTACCCGGAGAGAACCCACGAATGCATGGGGAGAACATGTAAACTCCATGCAGAAAGAACCCCGGCCGGGAGTCGAGCTCAGGACCTTCTTGGTGCAAGGCAACAGTGTTATTAACTGCATCACCATGCAGCCTACAAAGTTCAAATGAAATTAATTTTAAAATTAAATGAAATACTGTAAGAAACAAAAGGTAAGAAAGTGAGTGAGGTTTAATTATTCAACTTCTTTGCCAGTGTGGTGGAACAAAAATTATTCAACAAAGTAACTACCTCAGCTTTATTAATTTAGCCTTGCAAGGGAGAAGCCGTCTTCCAGCATCAGCCATGTGCCTAGGAGCCGTGCTGTAACTATTCTGATCAGACAAAGGAAAAGCTTCACTTTATCACAGCATTTCAAGGTCAAAACCTTCTTGGATCCTAGGTCCCTTTAGGAGAGGCTGAGGTGGGAACTGTTGTAATTCTTCACTCAGACATGTTGGTTACTCTGCATCAAGTTCCTCCTTTAATCTTGTGTGTCATAGACACAGAATCATTGGCATAACTAAAACTAGGCCACAGAGTTCGATTCTAGCTTCCTTCTGCCATATGTCCATGTGCCCCTGGGCAAGGCATTTAACCTCAAGTTGCCTACCGATCTGCATGTTGGTGTATGAATGTTTTAATACACATTGTGTGAATGTGGCTCTAGTGTCAAGCGCTTTGAGTAGTCTGTATGACTGGGAAGGAACTATATAGGTTCAGTCCATTTGCCCTGAACCCTGACATAAATAATACAGCATCGAGGACCAGCACTTCGGATTTCAGGTTTCAGCTGTTAAGAGCAGACCGTAACACTGACTTATTGGGAAAAAAGCGAGGACACAGGATCTGATTTTATAAAAACAAAAGTTGGTGCAGAGATATCAAAGTGTGAAGAAGACATGTAGTCCTGACCTGGAGTCATTTATCATAAACTGTAAACCGTTTTATTCACCAAGGGAGTTCTCCTCCTGGTTGGTGTTTATATTCCACCTGAAGGCTCCATCAATGAGGCAGAAAGTCATCTAGCTGTGCAGATAACAGATGTGGAGAAAAAACATCCTGACTGTCTCATCATTGTTCTTGGGGATTTTAACAGAGCAAACCTCATCAATGAACTTCCCAAATACAGACAGCACATTAAGTGTCCCACCAGAGAAAAACATTCTGGAAAACTGATACACAATTATAAAGGATGCATATCACGCAGTCACCAGGGCTGCTTTGAGACTTTCTGACCACCTTCTGGTCCATCTCATCCCAACCTACAGGCAGAAATTAAAAACTTCCAAACCAGTTGTTCGGACTTGTTAAGAAGTGGACTGATGAGTCAAAGCAGATGTTACAGGCCTGCTTTGACAGCGCAGATTGGACTGCTTTTGAAACTTCAGCCACAGACTTAAACCAACTCACTGATGTGATGACATCATACATCAGCTTCTGGGAGGACATGTGTGTGCAGACCAAGACCTTCTACACTTACAATAACAGCAAACCTCGGTTCCCTTCAGATCTGACGACACTGCACACAAAGAAGGTAGCAGCACACAGCAGTAGAGATCAAGCCCTATGGACGTCATGACGCTTTGCACTCTGGGATTGCTGCCATCATTTTGTCGGTGGAAACACCGGCATCGCTAACAGAAGCTACCAGTGAAAGCAATGGATCGTAAGTAGAGCAAGTCACGGATTCCGTACCAAAACAATCTAAACAGCATTTGGAGACAGCGATACCTCAAAAAGAAATCTGGTCAGTTAACAGGTTCGACCCATACAAACACAGCGAGTGGACCAGCAACTTAAATGAGCTTCTAGAAGTAAAGTTACCCAACGTGTTTGGTTGCCTTGTATGTGGAGTGAGTACAATTCCGAAATTACATGTCCCAGAAAGCTCAACTGCAGTTTACCAACGGAAGGGTGCAGGATCTTCAGATTTACTGAGTAAGTCACCTCAACACTGTTGTTCTCACTAAGGTACATGCAGATAACATGTACACAAAAACATGTCTCCCAAACAACGTTTCTTAGCCCACTACACGCTTGGTGCCAGTGCAATGCTAAACAGTCATGTTAAGTGTTGTTTCTGTTGATCCATGTTAGCAATCTGAACAGTTACCTCCATGGAGGCAGTAGTGGCAGAGTTTTCCTCCCTGGTAGCTGGTTAGACGTATGAAGCTTATGTGCAGCTTTTTAGCTAAGAAAAATGATTTAAATATTACTACATGAAACTTACCTGAGTGGAAACGCAGAGAACACACCAACATGTGTCGTGTAATGTTGGTGAAGTTGATGTCAGGTCGCCTAATAGCTACCAGCCAGCTCTGACTGCTGAGCTCCGTAGTTTTTCTTCCACTTTGGAAAACTGAAAAAACGCTATCCATTTGGAATCCCCTTTCCTTTACGGCCATGAAAATGACTGTGGCAGTTACAGACGCAACAAAACATTCCCATTTTATCGTTCCCATTTTAACAAAACAGCGCCGAACCAACTAAATGCCCGCCACTACTTGCGTCTTCCACCGCTATATCCAAAATGCATTGCGTGGCTGACGTCATATTCACAAGCCCTATAAGCAGGCCAGGAACAAACTGACCAAGAAGATCAAGAATAAAGAATAAAAGTGACATGAGGTTACAAAAGTTTTAGCACTCATGGGAAAAAGGGTAGCTCATACCTCCAGTGAGGACTTAGTGACAATGCGAAAGAGACGTTGTACTTTGTTTATATAAATGGTGCATAGCTCCCTAAGACCACATTCTGAAAACCTGTCTGAAAGTATGGTGTTTATTTTTTTGTGAAATTTTACATCTCCACCGATTAGACCATTTTCGAAGTTTTCTTTGGGTATTCTGAAACTATGGAAATAATTACCTGTAATCAGGCCTTCCTCAAACATCATGTCACATTTTTAAAATTCAGAATATTTAGCTGATGATCACTGCTAGTATACCAGGTGGAGTTAAAAGATTAATTCTCTTTGATTTTGCTGGATGTTTTGATGTTCATGTAATTAAGCACCTAGGGTAATAATGAACCACTGCATTTACATAGCAAACTCCAGAAGGAAAGACATAGGCTTCATTTTGTTGGTGTTGTGAAGGCTCTGCCTATTGTTCTCACTTACATGAGATTGAGACAAAGGGCATGAGCAAACCTCAGTCCTGTTGTAGTGCTGCTTGACAGGTCTCCTAATTTGGGCATGGGGATATTGCTAAGATCTCTGCCTTTCACATCTTTGTGTGACGAGAGGATGTTGTTTTACTGTCAAAACCTGTCCACTGTGTTTTTTCAAGTTTCACAGACTGTGAAGGCTGCATTGCTGGAAACAGCCACTTCCAAACTCCACTTCTTGGTTCCAGGAGAAAACACTTGAAGTCCAGATGCTGGAACGGCCCATATCAGATCCTACACCGCTGTTAAGGTAGCAGAGCATGTTACCTGTGGATCTATGCTACACTGCAAGGTGTTCCTGGGGAACACCACCTGAGCAGCATCCTGGTTCTGAACCTCCTGCCTAGAGGAGTTTCCTACAACCGCCCACCTGTACCAGATTGGTAACAGGGCAGCTTGAAGCGCAGAAGCCACTCAGGAGAGGGAGCAGGATTTTTTAAAATTTTGTTTATGATTTGTTTTCTTTGAGAAAGAACTGTTTGCTTTCAGTACCAGAAGAAAGGACATTCCACTTCAAGGTCACGATGCAGCTATATGGAAGATGGTCTGTTCTGATGCTGATGATTGGTATTGCAAGTATTGTTATTACTCTTGTGTTTATTTGGGGAAAGGTACAGCAAAGATAATTTGTGGCTAATCTGAGTAATTACGGCAATAATACTCATCAGCTGATTCGAAGAGAGATTCATCACTTCTCTGACTACTATGATCATGCTGATAATGTCTGGTGGCAACTGATGCATCAAACTGTGAGGAAGATAAGAAATGATGGTTGCTATGTTTGTTGTTTGATTCCACATGCTATTAATGATCAACCATTTTTAGTATCTGTTCCTATTGATACTGCTTATACTCTAGCTACTTTCTTTCCATATTGGCAACATAACCAGCTGGTGGAGGTCATTTTTCCTTGGGTGAGGAATTATAGCGTAAGACAAAGTAGAAATGTTAGTAGATTTTCTGGTGAGACTAATTTAATATGTGCTACTACAGGACCTCTTTATAGATTTTGGGGAAATAGGAATCCGATAAGAGATCCAGATATTTGTATAGCACAGGAGGAAAACACACCTTATTTCCTTGGAAAGACAGAAGGTTGCAAAACTATTGTACCTGTTTCATGTGCAATAGACATAAATTTGAGTCATGTCCTATCAGAACTGATCCTTATACCATTTCAGGATCTTTGGTCCCAGATCCCTTTGTGTTAACTCTTAATCTTACAGCCGTACCGAATGGAAGTAGGTTGTATGACCAGGCAGGTAAATTAACCAGGGTTCTTGTTACTTTTCCTAGTAGAGATGGGTACTCGTGTCCTAAGAAAATGGTTTGGATGTGTGGAAATAGATCATATCTGTATCTGCCTGCTAATTGGTCTGGAGTATGTTATCTAGCTCATTTACTACCTACAGTCACTACTTATGATTCAATCAGCCCATTATTAGAAAGGAAGACAATGTTCAAACGGCAAAAGAGAGCTAGGATTCCATATTGGAAAGGGATTTTGGGTACACTTGTTCCTAGTTATGGTGCTGCTAATGCAGCCCATAGGATTAATGAGTTGTCAGTTGAGTTAGAAAATCTTACTGCTTTATCTGAGGAAGGTTTCACTGTTCTGACCAAGGAGCAGCAGGACATAAGAACTATGAGTTTGCAAAATATAATGGCTTTTGGATTACCTGTTAGCTAAGAGGGGTGGTGTTTGTCATTTAATTGGAGAACAATGTTGCAATTTTATTCCTGATGGGTCTAACAACATGATAAGTATCCATGATAAATTACAGGAGTTGCTGACAACTCAACAGAAAGAAAATATGGGTTCCTCTTGGAATCCTTGGTCCTGGTTCATTACTGGTGGTTGGACATCCTGGTTAATAAAGATTGGAGTAATTCTTTATTTTTCTTTTTGATTTTTATGTTTCTTTTAAAGTGTTGTATATTCTTTTTTCTTAGTTGTACTTTGATTATAATCCTGGGTGATGGTTTTGTAGAATTATTTATTTAGTTGTGATTATCTTGTAATCAGAAGAAAGGAGTGTAATGGAAAATTATTTTAAAGTGCTCTAAAGTGCTATGACCTTCCATCTACCTCTCCTCTGACCTCTGTGTTTTAATACTTAAGAGTAGATGGACTCTAAATTCAAATGCTGGAGAGTTTTATGGTTAACACTCCCTGAAGTGTTGTATCTCAAGGTATGGTAGATGGGTGCTCTCATAAATAACCTTGTTACCTCTGACCCGGGGTGGGGTCTAGGGGCTATATTTCCAAACTCTTTCAAGTTGAGATAACACCCACATACTGCTATAAATACTGTCTGTAAATTCTGTTTGGGGCTCTGCTTCTCTGACTTGCTCAGTGACAAAGTCTTCAAATGCTGTATGCCTTTGAATAAACTTATAAAGACAAAGTCTGGTCTTGACTTCTCTCCCACTTTGATAAGAAAATCCACAACACATCTTTTAGTGTCAATGAAGCTGAGACGAGCCGTTTCATCTCATTCCATCTCAGCATGGTTGGGCTTCATGATTTAGTACGGATAAACCATAACCCAATGCTAAACAGAAGGAGGACCATTATCACTTGAACCACTCATTCTGGGTGGGGTGGCAATCAGAGGCAGAGCAGCTGTGGGGTGCCTAGTTCTTGTGTGTGGGCGGCTCTAGGGTATCTGTGGTTTTCCACAGGATCCAGAGATCCACTTGGGCTGCTTAGTCTGCACTCGTGGTGTTGGCTAAATATTTTGTTGTCCAAATCCTTTTGGTTTTTATTCTGCAATTTTAAAAACCAGCAACAAAACAGAACTCTCCACTATCACTAGAGTCTGTTATGTGGGAATATTGGTTACTTATTCAGCTACAGTGACGACAGAAACAAAGCTTTAAGCTAGCTTTCTTTCAACAGTGATAAGATATGCAACTTGCTCTACAATAAACTTATTTATCTGAAGTAAGCAGCAGACACATTGGCGCCGTCTCTGGGGAGTCGGTTGGGAGAGTTTCCTCCACCAGCTGCACCTCTATGGTGCATTCAAGTACAAACTGTACACTGGATTGTTAATATTAAAAAACTTCAATGTATTAAAACCTTTTTTGGTTATTAAATATCAGCATAATCTTATGAAAACATTCCTAAACAACATTGACCATTATCATGTGTTTTTATTGTATTATGAATATATTAATAGACAGACTCAAGTTAAATCTCCAGTCAGGTCTATGGTGCCGACTTTTAGAAACACTAGAACGTACTGATAAAATCAGATGAGAAATCTAAACATTTTTCTTCACTGTTGAATAAAGTAAAAACTTTTATACATTTATACGCTTGTTTGTCCTGAATGAAACGCAGTGAATCATGACATTTGTGTATCGTTACTAAGTTACTGTTAGAAGTCAAGTAGTTTTACACAAATACAGTACAAATGCTTAATGAGATCATTTTAATTTTGCTTATTAAATGAAAAACAGTCACAATGTGTTCCATCACAGGATTAGGTTTGCTGGCCCAGATATGTACTGTATGTATATATGTGTCATTCATTTAATAAAGTCAACTCTGAAACTAGAGAAACATCTCATTTCTTCCTCCTTTTTATGAAGCAAATCTACTTTTGATCATAAAAGACAACCAGATGCTCCAGACTGTTAGCTGCCAGACAGGAGACACACACACAAACAAATCCTTACTCTTGATAGGAGCTGCAGTTAATGGAAACCTGGTATCAGTCTCCTCCTTCACAGTGAGCTGCTCTCCTTCCTGACTGGTCCAGAGTTCCTCCTGTTCCTCCTTTATCTGGAGGGGCTCTGGCTCCTGCTGATCCACATCAGGACTCTGTTCTTCAGGAGCCTCTTCTTTAACATCTGCTGGCAGCACTGAAACACATTACATGCATTATGAACAACTTTAACTTCATGTTTCTAAGCTGGTAAAGATTCACATTAGAGAAAAACATCTGATCAGCAGTTTAGAGAAAACTGAACCTCAAGAACTGACAGTTTAGGTCATGTGCAGAATCTCATATTTAACCCCTGAATTAAATCACTATTATATAAAACATAATTGCCTGAGTTTTGCTGTGAAGCAGATGGTTTGTGAAGTAGAGATTGTTCATATAAATACAGCACAGAGACCAGAAATAAACACATTTTATCATTTAGTGCAGTGATAAGAAAAAGGAGACATAATTTATCATAAACCAACAACTAGTTGTTCCTTAAACAATCCTTCAATGTGTGAAATATGCATCAAGCGGCATTAGTGGACAGTTTCTGAGGGAAATCCATCAGAACCCATGAGATCTATTCGATTTTATGATTAGTTGTAGCTTTAATTATTAAGTATCACTTTTATATCAGTGAGCGTTATTATTCAATGATGGGAACACGTGTTACTCCATGCTTGTGGCTTTATGTTCAGAATATTTGACGTGCAAACAATAGTTTAATATGCACTGAAGGAGCTCTCTCTACATCAGCAACAAGAAGATTACAGAACAGTTTCTGGTTATTTTATTGAACTTCATATTAAGTGAGATGTTTTGTCCTAAACTAGAGGTCTGTCATCTTTACAATAAAAGAGCAATTATTGCCCTCAGTCCAGCTACATAAAACTAATTTAAAGACACAAATCTTACATGACCTTTTGAAAAAGACAAGTTATAATTCCTGATAAATATCTACTATGTTAAAATTTGTTTTTATTATTCAAGAACCTATTTTAGTTTTAGATTCTAAAATAATGAGAAAAAAAAAGAGGATGGACACATTTTCCTCTATTGGATGTTGATATTTGTGGAAAATGATGTAAAAACATCACATAGTTTCTAACCTGATGACAAGAAAAATAAATGTTGGGAAAAGTCTGTGGAAATCTAAATAACTGCTAAAACCTGCATTTATTATTTTATCTTTATTTTTAAAAACACACACACATCAGATCCATTGACTTATATCGGCTCACTTCACCGCAGTTAGATGATCCTCTGTCGTTTCAAACTCTAATATTTCTGAGCTGGGCTCCAGAAGCTCCTGCTGATGTTTCACTATCCTAACAACGAGTTCTAATTCAGAGGAATAATCCACCAGCAGACTGAAAACGGCTCCTAAACTTTAACTACCATCCACACAGTTGGCATGAAGAAGGAAACATCCAAACCTAATCTGGGCTGGAAAACATCATCCATCATCTGGTGTCTCTTCCTCTGCTGCGTCCTGCCGCTGTTTGAGCTCCTGCTTCCCTCCAGTTTCTTTGACCAGATGTTCCTCAAGCTGCTGGACTTCTTTCCAGAGTTCATCAACTGCTGCTGCTGCAGCTCTCTTACAGCTTTATCAACACTCCCGCTTCTGGGCTGCTGACGAACAGGGAACAAAGGATAAATGCTGCGGAACCTCGGAAGTCGGAACTGGGACGTCGGAACTTACGTCATTTCCGGGTTGTAGCGTTCCAGTTTCCTGCTTGTTTTCGTTCGTATTGCTAACAACTGTAACAGCAGCCTTACAACAATAACACTGATCTACGCGCTATTTCGTGCATATAAACAGCGTTGAAACATCTCGTCTTATAAACACTGAAAGTAGTTCGTCTACAACTGACTCATAATTCAGACTTTCGCGGAGGTTCCAGATTAAATTTCCTAATCGGAGCTCGGATATTCCGACTTCCTATTTGATGAGAATTTGTGCCTCTCTGTGTTTTTTTCTCTTTCATCTTATAATTTTATGTGTGCCTTAAACTTTTACAATCTGGTATTTCTTTTGTATATACAGGTCCTTCTCAAAATATTAGCATATTGTGATAAAGTTCATTATTTTCCATAATGTCATGATGAAAATTTAACATTCATATATTTTAGATTCATTGCACACTAACTGAAATATTTCAGGTCTTTTATTGTCTTAATATGGATGATTTTGGCGTACAGCTCATGAAAACCCTAAATTCCTATCTCACAAAATTAGCATATCATTAAAAGGGTCTCTAAACGAGCATGAGCTTCAGACTGGTTCCATACAAGAGGTCACTGACCTCAGCATTATTCACATAAAAATAAATTCACCATATTGTGACTTTTTAAGCTGTGCATTATCAGCCACAATACAATGAAACAGACAAGTAAAGTTTATAACTCTGGTTATTAAAATAGTTTGGAAAACTGCAGGATTTAAACCTCACAGCTGTTATCTGTGATTGTGATCATTTAATATTAGAAGGCAAAATGCAGCTAATGTGCAGGACTATTGTTTAATGGTGGGACAAGGAGGGTTTTTGTAACACCTATCGATCATGTGATGCTTGTAACTTCAGGGCTTTTATCTCTGATTTTGCTAAACAAACAGATCCAATACCCACAAACCATTAAATGCAGTTGAGTATTATAATCTCCTTGGACTCCTAGCAGCTAATACTCTGGAAAAATAATTCAACCTTTGGAGTGTTAGAGGGTGTTTTCAACACTGCTCGACCACGTGAGGCAAGGCCTTTACCTTAGACTGTGCAGAATAAAGAGACCCAACACTTGTAGTCAGGAGACGTAGCCTAGTTGTTGAAGGAGGAGCCTAAATGTAACTTTTCATCCTACATGCAAAGAGCCACGTCACAATACTCACATGATTATGTTATGTTACAGTAAGCTAAAAAAGTCTTACGAACACAAGCTGTCACAAGATTATGGTTGATCAATGTAAGCAACATTTTATTCTGTCTAAATTTATAGGTCTTTCCCTGGTATTTTTTTCAAGAAGTTCTGCAAGGGGAAGAAAACGCTTTTTCTCTCCATCCAGAGTGGTTTCCACCAGTTTCAAAAGTATAACAGCACATTTTTTTATTTTTGTTTAATGAAAACACTGATAAAACACCAAAATCAGACACAGAGTTGAGACTCATTCTAGCTGGAATGGAGAGACGTACTTTAACTTTCCCTGAGTCTGCTGATCACTTACAGGTAGAGGAAGGTCCTCCCTTTGACTGCTTTTATTCACACTCATTTTTTAAACACTTATTTTTATAAAAAATTTATTTTGTTCTTTTCCATGAACAGATTTCAGAACATCTGACCAGTCACTACCCAAAACTTCAAAATCTAACAGGGGGATGGCTGCTTTATAAACATTAAGTATTAAAAACTGTAAAATTGTTATTTACAGAATTTATTTGTGCTCTTCTATTATATTGCTTGTTTATTTCTTTTTGTAGGAGGTTCTGGACGGAGAAAACTTTCACTTATACCTCCAGAGACTGAGGGTTACCATGGAAACCTTTTGAAAACTGTGACAGTAGGAGGAAAAAACATGATCTACATATTTCCACTTCAGGAGAAAACTGATATGTCTCCTCTTCCTCTGGATGCTCTAGAACTTCAAAGCATGCCTAAAGCATCATGGGAAGTTTGCAGTGTTACCTTGCAGTTGTAAGTCTTGGCTGTCCGTGTAAAATCATGTGTTGACCTCAGATCTTCAGGAGACGACTTTGAAATCTCTAAGATTGTTTAATATCGTCATGCTCTTTATTTAATTTTTTTACTTTTTCTTACAAAAATATATTTTTAAAGTATTCTCATCATGAAAGCAGTGCTAATGAAGGTACTCCAGTGGCGTCAACATCAAGTACAAATGATGCCAGTTTCCCTGGAACACATCTGGTAATGCAGGACTATGTGTTAACTTTGGAAACATTTCTTTTTGTATGACCTGTACCTCTTTTAATATAGTGGGCAGGAAACATACTGTATGTTCAAAAATAATAAGTACTTTTTGTCCTTTTAATTCATAACCCGTACTAAATATTACAGCAGTTTAGTGTCATACCAGTTGTTGTTTTAAACTTTAATTTAATATTAAGCTCGGTCACCAACAACTTACACAATACAGCATCTCACCTAAAAACACTTATTTGAATAAATCTGTCCATAAAGCTGCTGAACTGAACAACTTTCATTTTACAAACTAAGAAACAACTTCTCCATTTCATTTTTTAGTTTTTAATTTGAGGCAGCTTGTCCAGTATGTGAAGAGGAATATCTGCTGGATATTTTACAGATCCATGCCAGCTGTTGTGGAGACAGGTGAGGAGTTCCTAAAAATAGGAACCATTTTTATAAATATCTCAACGCCAACAGTGAAGTTTCTCCACTATTTCAAATATACAATAACAAACCTTCTAATCCAAATGAACAGAGTACTCCTCCTAATGCTGTCTGTTGGATGGGTGCAAAAACTTGTTATCACTCATGTAAAAACCTTGTGTTGCAAGGCACCTGCACTATGCCTTCCTCCCTGTGTGTGTGAGATCATTGTTATCTCTGTGTGAACCAGCCTCCTTTCCGTCTCACACACACACACCCTGTCTGAACTGTCTGTTGAACTGTGCATATAAATAAAGAGATAGGGTGTCAAAAACTTTGTAGTTTCACTGCAAAGTGGGCTACCCTTGTCACAAGTAACTCTGACTGTATCGTTCTTACCTCTGAGTTGACTAAATAATACCTAACATTTATTGGTCCTTCGAAGCCGGATTAATTCAATAACCTTATTTCTCTTTGCTTTAACAGTGACTCTGGGATCCGTGGGGGAAGCCTGACGTCGAGCGAAGCACCGCTGCACAGCCTCCTTTAGCCGGAGTGGCTGAAAGTCCCGGTGTGTGTGAATTCACACCTGGCCAGTGGGTTATTGCCTTCCTCTGCGCGGGGTGACTCTCACAGGGTCCAGAGAGTCACCAAGAAGTCAACTCCGAGGTGAGACAGTTTTAAAATACAGTTCATAGGAAAAGTACATAACAGTCGTTGGTAGTGCGTCGCCGGTAAGGACGCTGCATTGGGATGGTTTTATTCCACCGTGAAAGGAATAGTGACAAATTTGGTACAATCCCGCCGTGACGGGGATTAAAGAAAACGACTGAGGATTATTCCCCTGTGAGGGAATAGAGTAAGCGCTATATAAATAAAAGAAGAAAAGTACTTAAAAGTCGTTGGTAGTGTGTCGCCGGTAAGGACGCTGCATTGGGATGGTTTTATTCCACCGTGAAAGGAATAGTGACAAATTAAGGTAGGGCCCCGCCAAGAAGGGGGCCAAATAAAACGACTAAGGGTTATTCCCCTGCGAGGGAATAGCATAAGCGCTATAAAAGTAAAAAGAACGGAGTAAATTGAGCTCATAAAATAACACCAAGTTAACTTAGAAAAAATTACAAGGTACCTGAAACTAACTGTGTGACTGTGTTGTGTGTGTATATGGAGGACTAAGCATTTTAATAGAATCAGCAGGATTCTGCTAGTCCTGTGTTTTCTTTTGCCCAGATTAAAACTACGTACTGGTGACTTTGGAGATTCAGGTCGGATTTCATTCCAGAAAATTAACACCGCTGCGAATTAGTCGCAGTAGAAGGGCGTGTTAATGTCCTCTCCTTAAAGTCTCATGCCAGTGACCTTTTATCTGGGACATTTATACTATAATTAAACTAACATAAAACATAATGGGGAAGAAACAAAGTAAACTAATTGACTTAGAAGGGGAGGTAAAGTTTATGGAGAACTATGTAAAAGGAGCAGGTATGATCTGTCATAGATGGAATAAAAAATAAAAAACATGGGTTTTTGGGCAAATTAGATACAAAGGATGTCTTAAAATTACAAGGGGATCTAAAATTAGCAATAATGAAAACTAAAAAGAGAAAAATAACAAAGAACAATGGGGGAAGAACAGAGAAAAAGCTCTGATTTAACAGAAATATGTGCACGATGGCATAAAAATACGGATTTTCAGGTAACTTAATTATCACTGAAATCCTAAAACTACACGGGGATCTTAAACTGGAGATTATGCATTCAAAAGATTCAAGAGACAATAAAAAACCTTGCCAGGTTATAATTTCAAAGGGGACTTTTCAGTCCCTGAGTGCTCACAGTTGATAAACAGATTAAAACAAAAAGATGAATTAAAAAAACAACAATAAGAGCAGCTTTTAACTGACATAGCCATAATACTGAGGCCTTAAGAAAAGCACAGAAAAAAAACTTTCAGCTTAACTGAAAACAAATAAAGGGGGGGGCGGACTGCCACCCATCCCAGTTTAGAATACCAAGGTAGCCCCAAATTATAAAGACTAAGAGGTGGTTTTAGAGGACGTGGTAAAATAAGTTAAAAGAGGAGGTGACAATGTGGACAACATGGAAACTGTCCAACTGGACAACCCAGTGAACAATGACTAGAGTTGTTAAAGAAGTAATCTGAGAGTAAACGATATTGTAGGCAAGCATTAGTGAGAAACAGGTGCTTTAAAAATCATTCTATGGTGTTATACTACCAACAATATCATGATAAAATGCAAAAGATTCATTTTACAGGGAAATAATTCCATATTTGGCTCAGATTGTGTGCATTCTTGATTTTTCCTCTTTGAGAGAAGTTAAATTTCAGCTCTGTGAAACAACCTTGACAAAGAGATGCAACTGCCTGAAAACAAAGATAAAACTTCTGCAAACAGCAGAAGTCTGTCTCTGCTGAAAGGTCTGAAAAAAAAAAAACAATTGTAACTCTACCCTGCATGTGTCAAACTCAAGGTCCGCGGGCCAAAACCGGACCCCAGAGGTTTAGTGATTCTCTAGAAGTAGAGCCTTTAATATGGTGATTGTGTGCTTGAATGTTATTTTGTCAATCAATAAGCAGTTTTGTCTACATTCTGCCACAATCTGCCTTTTGAAAATGTTTTGAATCTTGCTCTTTATGTATAAAAAAAAAAAAGAAAGAAAAGAAAAATTGGCTAAAGTCTGCAGACACAAAATGAACCTGGATTGAAGCTCTAACTATGTTTATTTAATCTGAGATCTTCTCCAAATGCAACAGTATATGTCAGTCTACATGAGATACTAACAACTTCACCTACTGATATAATATACAGATCTGATTGAATATGTGAAACAAACAATGATGAAAGTTTTTCAACAGGTGATGCTCATCCAGGAGGAAGACAGTGTTCCTAGGAAATGCAGCTCATTCATTAACAATCAATTTTTCTCCTATAGGTGGAAGTTTTGCTGACTAATCATAGGATGGATCTATGAAACATTATGTGCACAGACCAAATGACCAAGGTTCTGACTGACTTATGAACCTCACTGACCTGACAATGATAACATGACACCCAACAGATAACACCTTTAAGGTGGACCCACTAAGACCACCTTATTGATTCTTGGTGAATAAAAAAAAAGAATTGAAGCGTTCAAAACAGACCTTGTGGAAACAAAAGGGGTTATGAGGAAACAATGTGCATTTTAAGAATAATAGAAGTCAAATTATGTTAATATTTTTGCAAATAAAATTACTCTGACAGAGAAATAAGTAAGTAGTGTGTGAATGTGTGTGAATGGGAATGACTGATTTCATTGTAATACATCTTTGAGGGACCTTAAAAGCGCTAATAAAGGTCTGATGTTCTGATGATCTTTGCCAAATTTATATCTTTATAAGGTTTCCAGAATCTTTTTCGAAAAATCATATAAAGATGGCAAAGGTTCTACCTCTACTGAAAATACTGATAACCATAAGAAAGTTCATAGACCCGTCTTGAATTTTTCCTAATTCTTTTACAAACAGGTATTTAAACTTTCATGTGGCCAAATGTCTGTGTTTGACTTTCTGTTTTTGTGAAATAAATGTCTGTTTCATGTTATGTAAAAATTAGAGTCCTCAACATTACCATAATAATATTAGGTCAGTTCTCTATGGTAAAACAAAAAGATTTTAACAGATGTTTAGACTTTTTCCAGTCAGGTTCAAAATGATTGAATTAGACTCAAACTTAACATAAGATGAAATGAACCTTAACAGAATTACTGGACTGGACTGAAATAGATAAAACTTTAGTTAATTGAAACAAACTTTAGTTACTTGAACTAAATACAAAGCTGACTGAAACTGTATGTTGTATCTATAAAACTGGGTAAGATAAACTAAGATTATAAGATATAATATGCCCTTCATTTTTTGTGTTCATCAGTGAGTGAGTTTTTATTTTTATTTTTAATAAGAACTAAACCAAGCATTATTTATAATAATAGCAACTACCAAAAATAGTGATCTCATTTTTAAATGTAATAAGGACTTACTTTATAAAATATGATAAAAAGAATAATAAGAATTTGGAAAAACAGAGGCTTTAAACCTCTGCAGGAACAGCACTGACACTGTCAAAGGTAGATCCTAATACAGAAATCTGGAAGCTCATTCTGGCGTGGATAGTCAAAGTCCATCCAAGGACACATTTAGATGAGGCAGAGGGACAAATACAGGGATTAGCTGAGAGCAAAGAGAGCAACATGCATCCTGCCTTAGCTGCTGTCCCACCTGAACTGTGGTCCCAATCATCAACTGATGTAGGGCTTATAAAGGGGTTCCCACCATACAAGGTTAAACTAATATCTGAAAAAAGGCCATTAGTCCGTCAATACCCCTTCAAGCCAGAAGCTGAAGAAGATACTAAGCCAGTAATACAAGATATGTTGAAGTCAGAAATATTAAAAGAAGCACCTGACGCTACATGCAAGGCATATCACACTGACATCGCTATTATTATCACAGGCAAACATAACTCTAAAAAGATGTGCCCTTTAAATCCAAGTACTCTAATACCTACTGCAGAAGATGGAAAACCACATTCTTATAAAGCAAAAGTTGAAGAAGACACCAAACCCAGGCAAGACATTTCTCAAACCCTTATACCAGATTCATGTGTTGTGTTTGTAGATGGCTCAACATCTAAAGATGAATATGGAAAGAATAGAGTTGGTTATGCAGTAACAACCATCGATAGGATAATAGAAGCTAAATCTCTACCCAATACATGCTCAGCCCAAACAGCAGAATTATATGCTTTAGTAAGAGCATGTGAATTACATGAGGGACAAATACTTACTATATACACAGACAGCCAATACGTGTTCGGATCAGTACATCACCATGCTAAGATTTGGCAAAATAGAGGTTTTAAAACATCATCAGGGACAGAACTAACTCATTTCAACCTATTAAAGAGAAAATGTCAGATCTGCTATTTATAGACACAGACGTGCTGAAAGACGCCCAACAGTCAGCAACCAAGACAGAAATAAAGGCCTGGCTAAAGAGAGGAGCACAGAAAAAGATGACATCTATCAGATAGAAGATAAACCAATCCTCCCAAAAAAGTTATACAACACAGCGGCTACAGTGACACATTGGGAAGACCCACGTGTCAAGGGGGGAATATGTCACATCTGGTAAAGCATTAATGCTACACTATAAATATTTCTGACTATGCAAATCATTTTTGCAGATCATGCATAAGTTGTTGCAAACACGGGGGAAGAAATATTGCCTAGTTGTAATAGATGAACCTAGTGACACATTTCTTCCCCACATATGGTATCCCACAGATTATAAGGTCAGATAATGGAACTCATTTTGTAAATAAATTAATAGAACTAAGTTCTAATGCATTAGGGTTTCAGTTAAAGATTAAGGAAAACAATGGAAGAAACAGGGAGGCCATGGCCCGGATGCCTATCCCTGGTTAAATTATGGATGAGAATAACTCCAAATCAAACTGGTCTTACTCCATTTGCCACCTACTGTACATCATTGTATAACTCCACCCACTGTGTTCTGAGCCTGAGATCACGTGACACCAAGTTGCTGATGTGAATTTGTATTCTCAAAGAAATAGTACATGGCAGACCGTTTTCTCTGCCCTCTGACATGAATGAAATAGAGAAAGCACAACAGGAACCTTCATTAGCTGAGTGGATGAATAAAATGTTGCAGACAAAAGAAGAACAAATGTCCAGTGGTCTGCCGATAATCTCTGCTCCTATCCCACAGAATGAGGCCTGGAGACCTGGTCCTGATTAAGACACTCCACCGGAAGGATTGGAGCACTCCTTGGTGGAAAGGGCCGTTTCAAATACTCCTAACAACGCCCACAGCTCTGAAAATAGCAGAGAGGCCTTCCTGGATCCATAAAAGCCACTGTAAGCCAGTTTTGCCGTTACAGGAGCCAGATCAACCGACGGGGTAGCAGAGGAAGTCCGGTTCAAAGATGGCCCAGCGTCTCAAACCGGTGAAGAAAACAGCTGATCTGCACCCAATTATAAAATGGCTCTCTGTAACATGAGGACAGGACTGATAAGCCTGAGCTTAATTCTGGTAGCAGGACTCTTTCTCTATCTAAAGCAGGATCCACAGGAGGTGATACCGAACCAGAAGAGATGGACATCAGACGGGACCATCTCAGACCACTGACGGAAGAACATGACGCACATCCATTCCTACAGAATTTCTGGTATTGTTCATGGTAGCATATGCAACACTGAACCAGGTGGAAATGCACGAAAATGAAGGGGACGATTATGATGACATGTAAATAAATCACATCAAAAGCCTGAGTGTACTCATACATTGTATTTCATAAAATGACCTTACAGCAGAAATCGAAAGAAGTTGTTGCTTAAGTGAAATGAGAAAAGTACAATGATGACATAAACAGGGCAGATTTTTAAATTCCTTTATTATGTTTCACTGTTTTCATTAAGTATTATTCTTTTATTTTTATGATTTCAAGTATTATTCTTTTATTTTTATGATTTCAAGTATTATTCTTTTATTTTTATGATTTCAAGTATCATTCTTTTTCAAGTATTAATCAACATTTAACTTTTAATGGTTGCCGAGGGCGGCGGGGCCGTATGAGTATTTCCCACAAAATATAATCTGTTACCGTCCGTGGGTTTTCGCTCATACAAAGTATTTTCTTACTCGTTTTTATATTAAATGTTTTTACTTGTGATAAAAGGAGGGACTGTTGGATGGGTGCAAAAACTTGTTATCACTCATGTAAAAACCTTGGGTTGCA
>NW_025917679.1:0-54267 GCF_021462225.1 Girardinichthys multiradiatus | reverse complement strand
GTATTATGAATATATTAATAGACAGACTCAAGTTAAATCTCCAGTCAGGTCTATGGTGCCGACTTTTAGAAACACTAGAACGTACTGATAAAATCAGATGAGAAATCTAAACATTTTTCTTCACTGTTGAATAAAGTAAAAACTTTTATACATTTATACGCTTGTTTGTCCTGAATGAAACGCAGTGAATCATGACATTTGTGTATCGTTACTAAGTTACTGTTAGAAGTCAAGTAGTTTTACACAAATACAGTACAAATGCTTAATGAGATCATTTTAATTTTGCTTATTAAATGAAAACAGTCACAATGTGTTCCATCACAGGATTAGGTTTGCTGGCCCAGATATGTACTGTATGTATATATGTGTCATTCATTTAATAAAGTCAACTCTGAAACTAGAGAAACATCTCATTTCTTCCTCCTTTTTATGAAGCAAATCTACTTTTGATCATAAAAGACAACCAGATGCTCCAGACTGTTAGCTGCCAGACAGGAGACACACACACAAACAAATCCTTACTCTTGATAGGAGCTGCAGTTAATGGAAACCTGGTATCAGTCTCCTCCTTCACAGTGAGCTGCTCTCCTTCCTGACTGGTCCAGAGTTCCTCCTGTTCCTCCTTTATCTGGAGGGGCTCTGGCTCCTGCTGATCCACATCAGGACTCTGTTCTTCAGGAGCCTCTTCTTTAACATCTGCTGGCAGCACTGAAACACATTACATGCATTATGAACAACTTTAACTTCATGTTTCTAAGCTGGTAAAGATTCACATTAGAGAAAAACATCTGATCAGCAGTTTAGAGAAAACTGAACCTCAAGAACTGACAGTTTAGGTCATGTGCAGAATCTCATATTTAACCCCTGAATTAAATCACTATTATATAAAACATAATTGCCTGAGTTTTGCTGTGAAGCAGATGGTTTGTGAAGTAGAGATTGTTCATATAATACAGCACAGAGACCAGAAATAAACACATTTTATCATTTAGTGCAGTGATAAGAAAAAGGAGACATAATTTATCATAAACCAACAACTAGTTGTTCCTTAAACAATCCTTCAATGTGTGAAATATGCATCAAGCGGCATTAGTGGACAGTTTCTGAGGGAAATCCATCAGAACCCATGAGATCTATTCGATTTTATGATTAGTTGTAGCTTTAATTATTAAGTATCACTTTTATATCAGTGAGCGTTATTATTCAATGATGGGAACACGTGTTACTCCATGCTTGTGGCTTTATGTTCAGAATATTTGACGTGCAAACAATAGTTTAATATGCACTGAAGGAGCTCTCTCTACATCAGCAACAAGAAGATTACAGAACAGTTTCTGGTTATTTTATTGAACTTCATATTAAGTGAGATGTTTTGTCCTAAACTAGAGGTCTGTCATCTTTACAATAAAAGAGCAATTATTGCCCTCAGTCCAGCTACATAAAACTAATTTAAAGACACAAATCTTACATGACCTTTTGAAAAAGACAAGTTATAATTCCTGATAAATATCTACTATGTTAAAATTTGTTTTTATTATTCAAGAACCTATTTTAGTTTTAGATTCTAAAATAATGAGAAAAAAAAAGAGGATGGACACATTTTCCTCTATTGGATGTTGATATTTGTGGAAAATGATGTAAAAACATCACATAGTTTCTAACCTGATGACAAGAAAAATAAATGTTGGGAAAAGTCTGTGGAAATCTAAATAACTGCTAAAACCTGCATTTATTATTTTATCTTTATTTTTAAAAACACACACACATCAGATCCATTGACTTATATCGGCTCACTTCACCGCAGTTAGATGATCCTCTGTCGTTTCAAACTCTAATATTTCTGAGCTGGGCTCCAGAAGCTCCTGCTGATGTTTCACTATCCTAACAACGAGTTCTAATTCAGAGGAATAATCCACCAGCAGACTGAAAACGGCTCCTAAACTTTAACTACCATCCACACAGTTGGCATGAAGAAGGAAACATCCAAACCTAATCTGGGCTGGAAAACATCATCCATCATCTGGTGTCTCTTCCTCTGCTGCGTCCTGCCGCTGTTTGAGCTCCTGCTTCCCTCCAGTTTCTTTGACCAGATGTTCCTCAAGCTGCTGGACTTCTTTCCAGAGTTCATCAACTGCTGCTGCTGCAGCTCTCTTACAGCTTTATCAACACTCCCGCTTCTGGGCTGCTGACGAACAGGGAACAAAGGATAAATGCTGCGGAACCTCGGAAGTCGGAACTGGGACGTCGGAACTTACGTCATTTCCGGGTTGTAGCGTTCCAGTTTCCTGCTTGTTTTCGTTCGTATTGCTAACAACTGTAACAGCAGCCTTACAACAATAACACTGATCTACGCGCTATTTCGTGCATATAAACAGCGTTGAAACATCTCGTCTTATAAACACTGAAAGTAGTTCGTCTACAACTGACTCATAATTCAGACTTTCGCGGAGGTTCCAGATTAAATTTCCTAATCGGAGCTCGGATATTCCGACTTCCTATTTGATGAGAATTTGTGCCTCTCTGTGTTTTTTTCTCTTTCATCTTATAATTTTATGTGTGCCTTAAACTTTTACAATCTGGTATTTCTTTTGTATATACAGGTCCTTCTCAAAATATTAGCATATTGTGATAAAGTTCATTATTTTCCATAATGTCATGATGAAAATTTAACATTCATATATTTTAGATTCATTGCACACTAACTGAAATATTTCAGGTCTTTTATTGTCTTAATATGGATGATTTTGGCGTACAGCTCATGAAAACCCTAAATTCCTATCTCACAAAATTAGCATATCATTAAAAGGGTCTCTAAACGAGCATGAGCTTCAGACTGGTTCCATACAAGAGGTCACTGACCTCAGCATTATTCACATAAAAATAAATTCACCATATTGTGACTTTTTAAGCTGTGCATTATCAGCCACAATACAATGAAACAGACAAGTAAAGTTTATAACTCTGGTTATTAAAATAGTTTGGAAAACTGCAGGATTTAAACCTCACAGCTGTTATCTGTGATTGTGATCATTTAATATTAGAAGGCAAAATGCAGCTAATGTGCAGGACTATTGTTTAATGGTGGGACAAGGAGGGTTTTTGTAACACCTATCGATCATGTGATGCTTGTAACTTCAGGGCTTTTATCTCTGATTTTGCTAAACAAACAGATCCAATACCCACAAACCATTAAATGCAGTTGAGTATTATAATCTCCTTGGACTCCTAGCAGCTAATACTCTGGAAAAATAATTCAACCTTTGGAGTGTTAGAGGGTGTTTTCAACACTGCTCGACCACGTGAGGCAAGGCCTTTACCTTAGACTGTGCAGAATAAAGAGACCCAACACTTGTAGTCAGGAGACGTAGCCTAGTTGTTGAAGGAGGAGCCTAAATGTAACTTTTCATCCTACATGCAAAGAGCCACGTCACAATACTCACATGATTATGTTATGTTACAGTAAGCTAAAAAAGTCTTACGAACACAAGCTGTCACAAGATTATGGTTGATCAATGTAAGCAACATTTTATTCTGTCTAAATTTATAGGTCTTTCCCTGGTATTTTTTTCAAGAAGTTCTGCAAGGGGAAGAAAACGCTTTTTCTCTCCATCCAGAGTGGTTTCCACCAGTTTCAAAAGTATAACAGCACATTTTTTTATTTTTGTTTAATGAAAACACTGATAAAACACCAAAATCAGACACAGAGTTGAGACTCATTCTAGCTGGAATGGAGAGACGTACTTTAACTTTCCCTGAGTCTGCTGATCACTTACAGGTAGAGGAAGGTCCTCCCTTTGACTGCTTTTATTCACACTCATTTTTTAAACACTTATTTTTATAAAAAATTTATTTTGTTCTTTTCCATGAACAGATTTCAGAACATCTGACCAGTCACTACCCAAAACTTCAAAATCTAACAGGGGGATGGCTGCTTTATAAACATTAAGTATTAAAAACTGTAAAATTGTTATTTACAGAATTTATTTGTGCTCTTCTATTATATTGCTTGTTTATTTCTTTTTGTAGGAGGTTCTGGACGGAGAAAACTTTCACTTATACCTCCAGAGACTGAGGGTTACCATGGAAACCTTTTGAAAACTGTGACAGTAGGAGGAAAAAACATGATCTACATATTTCCACTTCAGGAGAAAACTGATATGTCTCCTCTTCCTCTGGATGCTCTAGAACTTCAAAGCATGCCTAAAGCATCATGGGAAGTTTGCAGTGTTACCTTGCAGTTGTAAGTCTTGGCTGTCCGTGTAAAATCATGTGTTGACCTCAGATCTTCAGGAGACGACTTTGAAATCTCTAAGATTGTTTAATATCGTCATGCTCTTTATTTTATTTTTTTACTTTTTCTTACAAAAATATATTTTTAAAGTATTCTCATCATGAAAGCAGTGCTAATGAAGGTACTCCAGTGGCGTCAACATCAAGTACAAATGATGCCAGTTTCCCTGGAACACATCTGGTAATGCAGGACTATGTGTTAACTTTGGAAACATTTCTTTTTGTATGACCTGTACCTCTTTTAATATAGTGGGCAGGAAACATACTGTATGTTCAAAAATAATAAGTACTTTTTTGTCCTTTTTAATTCATAACCCGTACTAAATATTACAGCAGTTTAGTGTCATACCAGTTGTTGTTTTAAACTTTAATTTAATATTAAGCTCGGTCACCAACAACTTACACAATACAGCATCTCACCTAAAAACACTTATTTGAATAAATCTGTCCATAAAGCTGCTGAACTGAACAACTTTCATTTTACAAACTAAGAAACAACTTCTCCATTTCATTTTTTAGTTTTTAATTTGAGGCAGCTTGTCCAGTATGTGAAGAGGAATATCTGCTGGATATTTTACAGATCCATGCCAGCTGTTGTGGAGACAGGTGAGGAGTTCCTAAAAATAGGAACCATTTTTATAAATATCTCAACGCCAACAGTGAAGTTTCTCCACTATTTCAAATATACAATAACAAACCTTCTAATCCAAATGAACAGAGTACTCCTCCTAATGCTGTCTGTTGGATGGGTGCAAAAACTTGTTATCACTCATGTAAAAACCTTGTGTTGCAAGGCACCTGCACTATGCCTTCCTCCCTGTGTGTGTGAGATCATTGTTATCTCTGTGTGAACCAGCCTCCTTTCCGTCTCACACACACACACCCTGTCTGAACTGTCTGTTGAACTGTGCATATAAATAAAGAGATAGGGTGTCAAAAACTTTGTAGTTTCACTGCAAAGTGGGCTACCCTTGTCACAAGTAACTCTGACTGTATCGTTCTTACCTCTGAGTTGACTAAATAATACCTAACATTTATTGGTCCTTCGAAGCCGGATTAATTCAATAACCTTATTTCTCTTTGCTTTAACAGTGACTCTGGGATCCGTGGGGGAAGCCTGACGTCGAGCGAAGCACCGCTGCACAGCCTCCTTTAGCCGGAGTGGCTGAAAGTCCCGGTGTGTGTGAATTCACACCTGGCCAGTGGGTTATTGCCTTCCTCTGCGCGGGGTGACTCTCACAGGGTCCAGAGAGTCACCAAGAAGTCAACTCCGAGGTGAGACAGTTTTAAAATACAGTTCATAGGAAAAGTACATAACAGTCGTTGGTAGTGCGTCGCCGGTAAGGACGCTGCATTGGGATGGTTTTATTCCACCGTGAAAGGAATAGTGACAAATTTGGTACAATCCCGCCGTGACGGGGATTAAAGAAAACGACTGAGGATTATTCCCCTGTGAGGGAATAGAGTAAGCGCTATATAAATAAAAGAAGAAAAGTACTTAAAAGTCGTTGGTAGTGTGTCGCCGGTAAGGACGCTGCATTGGGATGGTTTTATTCCACCGTGAAAGGAATAGTGACAAATTAAGGTAGGGCCCCGCCAAGAAGGGGGCCAAATAAAACGACTAAGGGTTATTCCCCTGCGAGGGAATAGCATAAGCGCTATAAAAGTAAAAAGAACGGAGTAAATTGAGCTCATAAAATAACACCAAGTTAACTTAGAAAAAATTACAAGGTACCTGAAACTAACTGTGTGACTGTGTTGTGTGTGTATATGGAGGACTAAGCATTTTAATAGAATCAGCAGGATTCTGCTAGTCCTGTGTTTTCTTTTGCCCAGATTAAAACTACGTACTGGTGACTTTGGAGATTCAGGTCGGATTTCATTCCAGAAAATTAACACCGCTGCGAATTAGTCGCAGTAGAAGGGCGTGTTAATGTCCTCTCCTTAAAGTCTCATGCCAGTGACCTTTTATCTGGGACATTTATACTATAATTAAACTAACATAAAACATAATGGGGAAGAAACAAAGTAAACTAATTGACTTAGAAGGGGAGGTAAAGTTTATGGAGAACTATGTAAAAGGAGCAGGTATGATCTGTCATAGATGGAATAAAAAATAAAAAACATGGGTTTTTGGGCAAATTAGATACAAAGGATGTCTTAAAATTACAAGGGGATCTAAAATTAGCAATAATGAAAACTAAAAAGAGAAAAATAACAAAGAACAATGGGGGAAGAACAGAGAAAAAGCTCTGATTTAACAGAAATATGTGCACGATGGCATAAAAATACGGATTTTCAGGTAACTTAATTATCACTGAAATCCTAAAACTACACGGGGATCTTAAACTGGAGATTATGCATTCAAAAGATTCAAGAGACAATAAAAAACCTTGCCAGGTTATAATTTCAAAGGGGACTTTTCAGTCCCTGAGTGCTCACAGTTGATAAACAGATTAAAACAAAAAGATGAATTAAAAAAACAACAATAAGAGCAGCTTTTAACTGACATAGCCATAATACTGAGGCCTTAAGAAAAGCACAGAAAAAAAACTTTCAGCTTAACTGAAAACAAATAAAGGGGGGGGGCGGACTGCCACCCATCCCAGTTTAGAATACCAAGGTAGCCCCAAATTATAAAGACTAAGAGGTGGTTTTAGAGGACGTGGTAAAATAAGTTAAAAGAGGAGGTGACAATGTGGACAACATGGAAACTGTCCAACTGGACAACCCAGTGAACAATGACTAGAGTTGTTAAAGAAGTAATCTGAGAGTAAACGATATTGTAGGCAAGCATTAGTGAGAAACAGGTGCTTTAAAAATCATTCTATGGTGTTATACTACCAACAATATCATGATAAAATGCAAAAGATTCATTTTACAGGGAAATAATTCCATATTTGGCTCAGATTGTGTGCATTCTTGATTTTTCCTCTTTGAGAGAAGTTAAATTTCAGCTCTGTGAAACAACCTTGACAAAGAGATGCAACTGCCTGAAAACAAAGATAAAACTTCTGCAAACAGCAGAAGTCTGTCTCTGCTGAAAGGTCTGAAAAAAAAAAAACAATTGTAACTCTACCCTGCATGTGTCAAACTCAAGGTCCGCGGGCCAAAACCGGACCCCAGAGGTTTAGTGATTCTCTAGAAGTAGAGCCTTTTAATATGGTGATTGTGTGCTTGAATGTTATTTTGTCAATCAATAAGCAGTTTTGTCTACATTCTGCCACAATCTGCCTTTTGAAAATGTTTTGAATCTTGCTCTTTATGTATAAAAAAAAAAAAGAAAGAAAAGAAAAATTGGCTAAAGTCTGCAGACACAAAATGAACCTGGATTGAAGCTCTAACTATGTTTATTTAATCTGAGATCTTCTCCAAATGCAACAGTATATGTCAGTCTACATGAGATACTAACAACTTCACCTACTGATATAATATACAGATCTGATTGAATATGTGAAACAAACAATGATGAAAGTTTTTCAACAGGTGATGCTCATCCAGGAGGAAGACAGTGTTCCTAGGAAATGCAGCTCATTCATTAACAATCAATTTTTCTCCTATAGGTGGAAGTTTTGCTGACTAATCATAGGATGGATCTATGAAACATTATGTGCACAGACCAAATGACCAAGGTTCTGACTGACTTATGAACCTCACTGACCTGACAATGATAACATGACACCCAACAGATAACACCTTTAAGGTGGACCCACTAAGACCACCTTATTGATTCTTGGTGAATAAAAAAAAAGAATTGAAGCGTTCAAAACAGACCTTGTGGAAACAAAAGGGGTTATGAGGAAACAATGTGCATTTTAAGAATAATAGAAGTCAAATTATGTTAATATTTTTGCAAATAAAATTACTCTGACAGAGAAATAAGTAAGTAGTGTGTGAATGTGTGTGAATGGGAATGACTGATTTCATTGTAATACATCTTTGAGGGACCTTAAAAGCGCTAATAAAGGTCTGATGTTCTGATGATCTTTGCCAAATTTATATCTTTATAAGGTTTCCAGAATCTTTTTCGAAAAATCATATAAAGATGGCAAAGGTTCTACCTCTACTGAAAATACTGATAACCATAAGAAAGTTCATAGACCCGTCTTGAATTTTTCCTAATTCTTTTACAAACAGGTATTTAAACTTTCATGTGGCCAAATGTCTGTGTTTGACTTTCTGTTTTTGTGAAATAAATGTCTGTTTCATGTTATGTAAAAATTAGAGTCCTCAACATTACCATAATAATATTAGGTCAGTTCTCTATGGTAAAACAAAAAGATTTTAACAGATGTTTAGACTTTTTCCAGTCAGGTTCAAAATGATTGAATTAGACTCAAACTTAACATAAGATGAAATGAACCTTAACAGAATTACTGGACTGGACTGAAATAGATAAAACTTTAGTTAATTGAAACAAACTTTAGTTACTTGAACTAAATACAAAGCTGACTGAAACTGTATGTTGTATCTATAAAACTGGGTAAGATAAACTAAGATTATAAGATATAATATGCCCTTCATTTTTTGTGTTCATCAGTGAGTGAGTTTTTATTTTTTATTTTTAATAAGAACTAAACCAAGCATTATTTATAATAATAGCAACTACCAAAAATAGTGATCTCATTTTTAAATGTAATAAGGACTTACTTTATAAAATATGATAAAAAAGAATAATAAGAATTTGGAAAAACAGAGGCTTTAAACCTCTGCAGGAACAGCACTGACACTGTCAAAGGTAGATCCTAATACAGAAATCTGGAAGCTCATTCTGGCGTGGATAGTCAAAGTCCATCCAAGGACACATTTAGATGAGGCAGAGGGACAAATACAGGGATTAGCTGAGAGCAAAGAGAGCAACATGCATCCTGCCTTAGCTGCTGTCCCACCTGAACTGTGGTCCCAATCATCAACTGATGTAGGGCTTATAAAGGGGTTCCCACCATACAAGGTTAAACTAATATCTGAAAAAAGGCCATTAGTCCGTCAATACCCCTTCAAGCCAGAAGCTGAAGAAGATACTAAGCCAGTAATACAAGATATGTTGAAGTCAGAAATATTAAAAGAAGCACCTGACGCTACATGCAAGGCATATCACACTGACATCGCTATTATTATCACAGGCAAACATAACTCTAAAAAGATGTGCCCTTTAAATCCAAGTACTCTAATACCTACTGCAGAAGATGGAAAACCACATTCTTATAAAGCAAAAGTTGAAGAAGACACCAAACCCAGGCAAGACATTTCTCAAACCCTTATACCAGATTCATGTGTTGTGTTTGTAGATGGCTCAACATCTAAAGATGAATATGGAAAGAATAGAGTTGGTTATGCAGTAACAACCATCGATAGGATAATAGAAGCTAAATCTCTACCCAATACATGCTCAGCCCAAACAGCAGAATTATATGCTTTAGTAAGAGCATGTGAATTACATGAGGGACAAATACTTACTATATACACAGACAGCCAATACGTGTTCGGATCAGTACATCACCATGCTAAGATTTGGCAAAATAGAGGTTTTAAAACATCATCAGGGACAGAACTAACTCATTTCAACCTATTAAAGAGAAAATGTCAGATCTGCTATTTATAGACACAGACGTGCTGAAAGACGCCCAACAGTCAGCAACCAAGACAGAAATAAAGGCCTGGCTAAAGAGAGGAGCACAGAAAAAAGATGACATCTATCAGATAGAAGATAAACCAATCCTCCCAAAAAAGTTATACAACACAGCGGCTACAGTGACACATTGGGAAGACCCACGTGTCAAGGGGGGAATATGTCACATCTGGTAAAGCATTAATGCTACACTATAAATATTTCTGACTATGCAAATCATTTTTGCAGATCATGCATAAGTTGTTGCAAACACGGGGGAAGAAATATTGCCTAGTTGTAATAGATGAACCTAGTGACACATTTCTTCCCCACATATGGTATCCCACAGATTATAAGGTCAGATAATGGAACTCATTTTGTAAATAAATTAATAGAACTAAGTTCTAATGCATTAGGGTTTCAGTTAAAGATTAAGGAAAACAATGGAAGAAACAGGGAGGCCATGGCCCGGATGCCTATCCCTGGTTAAATTATGGATGAGAATAACTCCAAATCAAACTGGTCTTACTCCATTTGCCACCTACTGTACATCATTGTATAACTCCACCCACTGTGTTCTGAGCCTGAGATCACGTGACACCAAGTTGCTGATGTGAATTTGTATTCTCAAAGAAATAGTACATGGCAGACCGTTTTCTCTGCCCTCTGACATGAATGAAATAGAGAAAGCACAACAGGAACCTTCATTAGCTGAGTGGATGAATAAAATGTTGCAGACAAAAGAAGAACAAATGTCCAGTGGTCTGCCGATAATCTCTGCTCCTATCCCACAGAATGAGGCCTGGAGACCTGGTCCTGATTAAGACACTCCACCGGAAGGATTGGAGCACTCCTTGGTGGAAAGGGCCGTTTCAAATACTCCTAACAACGCCCACAGCTCTGAAAATAGCAGAGAGGCCTTCCTGGATCCATAAAAGCCACTGTAAGCCAGTTTTGCCGTTACAGGAGCCAGATCAACCGACGGGGTAGCAGAGGAAGTCCGGGTTCAAAGATGGCCCAGCGTCTCAAACCGGTGAAGAAAACAGCTGATCTGCACCCAATTATAAAATGGCTCTCTGTAACATGAGGACAGGACTGATAAGCCTGAGCTTAATTCTGGTAGCAGGACTCTTTCTCTATCTAAAGCAGGATCCACAGGAGGTGATACCGAACCAGAAGAGATGGACATCAGACGGGACCCATCTCAGACCACTGACGGAAGAACATGACGCACATCCATTCCTACAGAATTTCTGGTATTGTTCATGGTAGCATATGCAACACTGAACCAGGTGGAAATGCACGAAAATGAAGGGGACGATTATGATGACATGTAAATAAATCACATCAAAAGCCTGAGTGTACTCATACATTGTATTTCATAAAATGACCTTACAGCAGAAAATCGAAAGAAGTTGTTGCTTAAGTGAAATGAGAAAAAGTACAATGATGACATAAACAGGGCAGATTTTTAAATTCCTTTATTATGTTTCACTGTTTTCATTAAGTATTATTCTTTTATTTTTATGATTTCAAGTATTATTCTTTTATTTTTATGATTTCAAGTATTATTCTTTTATTTTTATGATTTCAAGTATCATTCTTTTTCAAGTATTAATCAACATTTAACTTTTAATGGTTGCCGAGGGCGGCGGGGCCGTATGAGTATTTCCCACAAAATATAATCTGTTTACCGTCCGTGGGTTTTCGCTCATACAAAGTATTTTTCTTACTCGTTTTTATATTAAATGTTTTTACTTGTGATAAAAGGAGGGACTGTTGGATGGGTGCAAAAACTTGTTATCACTCATGTAAAAACCTTGGGTTGCAAGGCACCTGCACTATGCCTTCCTCCCTGTGTGTGTGAGATCATTGTTATCTCTGTGTGAACCAGCCTCCTTTCCGTCTCACACACATACACCCTGTCTGAACTGTCTGTTGAACTGTGCATATAAATAAAGAGATAGGGTGTCAAAAACTTTGTAGTTTCACTGCAAAGTGGGCTACCCTTGTCACAAGTAACTCTGACTGTATCGTTCTTACCTCTGAGTTGACTAAATAATACCTAACACTGTCGTAACCCGTTTTTATTTTTCAGTCTTGAGGAGACCTCACCCAGACCAGAACAGGTTTCCAAATCACTTGGAGGTGCACTGAAAAAGTCACTGACACATGTTAATATATCATTTATAGCTGACACATTTCACACATAGGTGCTAATGTTAATTATTTTTTATTTTTTATATATTTTATATATGTAATTTTCTGTATCTCAATCACACACAATATAATTTATCCAGATGCATTTAAACTAAGTATATTCTATTTATATGAAATATAGCGACACACAGACTGTGGATAGTAAATATTTTTTCTGTTAGCATAGAAAGTTCTTCATTCAGATTGTTTTTCTAAACTGAATTTCCTTATTTTTTTCCTCTACTGATTGAAGTCTTGATGATGTAATGAAAGAAATCACCAGTGCAGTATCAACAGATGGCAAAAGCTTTGATATCACAGTCTGTCGCCAACATGTTGGAAAGAGGCATTGCTCAATGGCAACGTCAGAAGGAATCATCCCGACCAACCCACTGAAAGTCATGTTCATAGGTGAAGCTGGGATGGACACAGCTGCCCTCCGTCAGGAACTTTTGACAGGAATGTCATTATCATCCAAACCCTTCATTACTGAAATATAAGTAAAGTTTTACATTTCCTTTTTACTGGTCAACTTTTCACAGCATTGACAATGTTTTGGTGAACATCTTTACCTAAAGTTGTAGTCGGCTAATTCTTTTTACTTTAGGGACAATTTCTGACAATTTAGACAACATTTTAGATTGTAACAATGCATTTTTGGAAGACAAACAGATATATAAAATTTGTCAGTAAGTCTAAATTAATCATGAATTAATTTCTCTGTAGTTCTGCAATATGTATTCTATTATAAATGTTTTTACTGAAAACATTCTGTATGCTTTTAGAAATGCTTGCAGGGACTGAGAGGTCTTCTTCTTGAAGGGATTTCATGGCTGCGCACCAAAGTATTTCCTGTCTGATTTGGACAGAGGTCATTTCAGGTATTTGCCAAAATGTCATCTGTTGTTTATTATGATTTCAGTTAAACTTGACAATCATGCAACAGATTTCTGTATTTATTTTTTTTCCTGTTTTTATCATTCCAACAACTGATTTTAATTTAGTTTTATTTTTTCCAGGACTGTTGGAGAAATAATGGCTGTCAGTTTGGCTCCAGGAGGACCAGGTCCAAACTTTATGAGGCCTTGGTGCTACAAAGTCTTGTGCTCTGGATCCCTTGAATTTGAAAGCAGGGACATAAATGATGTGGCAGATAGAAAACTGTACTGATCTTTTATCAAAGGTGAGAACATTTGGATAACTGCTAGAAAGCATAAAATACCTCAAAGCCCAACATTTTAAAAAGCAAATGTTTTAATACATAATACAACCTAAACTGCTGTTGTAGATAGATCAGTAGGGTAATTATCATCTGCAAATATTCCCATCAGACGGATTGATCAGCTTGAATAAAAAGGAATAAATGATGCGGTATGTATGTGAATTATTTGTGCCTTAAGTTCTGTTCAGACAGTATGTTGCCTTAAGTCCTTTGTAGACTGCTGTTGCAAATTCACATCAAATCACCTCTGATGTTAATGCATAATCTCAACACACACAGGATAATAATGGACGTACTTTACATACATCTGGTTAAAATTTAGCAGCAAAACTGGCAAATAATACGCCATGTTCAAAAAAAGAGAAAATATCATAATGGAACGACATCATCAGTGTGTGCAATAATAATACTATTTTAAATGCAGTATTTGTTGATTTAAGTTGTATTCATGTCACAGAGATAATACTGTTAAATATAGTAAAGATCACAGATGATGTAGGAAACAACACAATGACAGATGAGGAAGAGGTTGGAGAGGAAGATGTAGATTTATCACATCATTGCAATAATCAAGAAAACTAGTGTCTTGGCATGATTTCCTAACACTGTGCTGCTCCAGTAAATAAACTATTTAATAAAACCAATAAAGTATAATAATTTTTGGAATTAATTCAGTTATAACTTAAATAACTGGAGAGTAAAAACAATCTAGGTTTCAGATTTATTTAAAGGAAATACATTTATTTCATTATAATATAAAGTACAGATTAAAGATGTTTTCTGTCTTTTTATTCATGTTCTTTCTTTTATCAGTTTGTTCTGGTGAATACAGATTACACAGAGACTCATATAGGGGTATAGGGAGTCAAGGACAATTTATGTGTTATTCATCATTATCTTCCCTTCACTCAAAAGAATGTAACATTAGATCCAAAAAGACATTAATAAACATCACATAACCACACTAACTATAATCTTATTGTTGTGGGTTACATAACAACTTTGTACAGGTTAGTGGATTTAGACAAAAAGACGACCTTAATATTCCAGAACTAATATGGCTTCAAATGCCCCTAGCACTACACAACATGTCCCTATAATATTTGTTTTATAGTAATGTTACCCTGCTCATTTGTTTTTGCCTCTTTTCATTAACAGATCATTAGTCCTACATGCAAATCTGAGGGTGTTCCCAATGTAGCAGCACATAAGGGACGGGCTGAGGCTCTATGGCTGCTCAGATATAACGGCCAGATACCCAGATACTTGTCAGCCATGTTGGTACCAGTTAGTACACTTTGGGTTCTGTCTTAAAAGGCATCATTTTAAAATTAGTGATTGTGTGTTGATCTGTGTCCCTGAAATACAAAACAAGACATTATAGCAGCTTCTATAGTTGAAAGTTATTTAGTACCATAGTATCATAACATACTAAGAAATACTAATGTGTTTTTTTATATTCCCTTAGATTCCCTTGAATGTTATTGAAATGATCTGCTCCAATTTCTTTTAAGTCCTGCCTAACAGACCCTGTCACTGACAGATAAAATCATTTTACAGTAAAAAGATGTATTTTAAAGAATCATAGGGTCCACATTTAAAAATGTGAACATATCAAAACACAACTCAGCTATTGGTGGCATACCTGCAAAAGACATGTTAAATATTTAAGACTCATCCATGAATGTTATAATGATGAATAATTCATTTTTAGATAAAAGTACAAAAACACATGGACTTGTGGCTCATCATTTTGTTTCTGTTCTCCAACTCATGGTAAACAAATTCAAGAGCAGCCAGTAACTGTTCAACGTCTGTTCAATACTCTGTGACATTACTTATGACAAATGATGTTTTCTTGTAGCGACAGTATGGACAATAATAATCAAATTGGCTCTATGAAACACAATCAAACATACTTATACATGTGACTAAATATAAGGGATTGCTTTAACTCCTCCTCTTGATAGGCAGATGCAGACGTCATCATCTCTGTCTGCCCAGCAGAACTCAGTGAAAGTGGTTCTAACAAGGAACAATCTGAGGTCAACCTAATGGATCATCTGCAGGATCTTCTCCAGGAACTAGAGGAAGGTAACTGCTTTTAATCTATGCATTTTGATTAAAATAAATGATTGATCAAAACTAAATGTACAATTATTACTGTTTCATCAAGTAGTCAAATAGTGGTAAGATGGTGTACTTTTTCTGTCAACGATGCGCCGACATTATTACACTTTTTAATGCTTCCTTCTCAGCATAACAGAACCACAATCTTAATATTTTAACAATGTTTTCAACATGAATGAAATATGAATATATGATGATAACTTTATACTTGAGTTCCTTGTTACTTATATATTTTTAGATGAACCCTCATCAAGGGCAGAGTACAGCATAGCACTATCTCCTAGAACCTTTTGGAAGTGGATACCAGGGCAGGCCCACATTCCTGTTCTGCGAGAGGAGAGGAAGACTTTCAAAGTAAATGTCAAGTTCATTCATCAGTGCGTCACATTTTGGTCAACACAAGATTTGCTGTCCATCTGTAGCAGCTTGTAGTAATACTATAACCTTCCCTGTTCAACACATGAGATCATCTGAAGAATCCAAACGTGTCCGAACAGAACCATCCCACATGGGCCCAGAATTCCCACCAGTGTAAAAAGATCAAAATAACAACTGTTTCTTGACTTCTTGATATCAGGAAATGTTGCAGTATGTCCAGGGTTTAAACAAAGTCCTAAAATGTTCTCCAGAGTCTTACATTAAAGAGTTTCATTGGAGCTTTTAAAATGTCTTCAGTGTCGCCATATTTTCTATACTAGTGCAGACTTTCATTGGTTCTCTGGTAGTTTTTGCTGTAAATCTTTTGATGGAGTATAGTTGAGTGTTAAAATTTGTGTTTTGGATACATTAATTTTATATCCCGAAAGATATCCATACTTTTCTAGAAGATTAATCAATGCCGATAGTGATTTATTTGGTTGTTCAAGGGAGGTTATTACATCGTCTGCAAAAAGCCCTATTTTGTGTTCCTCTCCCTTTATTACCACTCCTTTAATGTCTTTTTCTTGCCGTATTGCCTGTGCCAAAGGTTCTATAAAAAGGGCAAACAGTGGCTGACAGACAGCACCCTTGTCTTGTTGATCTCTATATACTTAATTTGTCGGTCATGCTTCCATTAATTTTGATTCTTGCAGTGGGTCGTTGATATGTTCTTATACACTGTATTGATTTATTACTAAATCCAAATTGTTCTAGAGTTTTATATAAAAATTCCCAATTTACTGAATCAAAAGCTTTTTCTGGATCAACACTTACGAGTAAATGAGAAATGGTTAAGTATAAAATCAAGATTTAATGCCAAAATGATCAGTGTACAGAGTATACAATTGAACAGATACAGAGTGACATTCACCTTCGGTACCGGGCCCCCCTCAGCCCATCTTAGGGATGAACCGAGAGGAGCCAGGAATGGAGCGTGAGTCCTGCTTTTATCTATGCCTGTTCTTAAACCTCCTAAAGGTCATCCTCTTGTATTAGTTTATCCTTGACTATGTGTTGCGTCTTATGTGATATCAGCAGTTACGTTGTGTAAGCTGTAGCAGTGAGCGGTGCGGCAGATAAGCAACAAGGGCAGATATATTTAATTAGGGCAGCAAAGAGATGATTAGAAAAGGCCACAGAATCATACATCCATAACATCTCTTACAGCTTTATCAACACTCCCGCTTCTGGGCTGCTGATGAACAGGGAACAAAGGATGAAGAACCCGGAAGAGATCCACGTGTTTGGGAAGAGGGAACGGGGCCAGCGGAACCGGAAATAAATGTATTGTTGTTATTATGTATTACTTTTGCACGTGTATTTTTACAGTTGTTGACAAACACGATGTTTAAAATGAATATTTCAAAATACGGATTAAATGTGTTGAGACAAGGTAACAATTAAAATGCCGAGCAATGAGCCAGGAGGCCTCAAAGAATGAAAAACATTTGAACATTAGAACAAACTTCCAAGGAAACACAAATATTTCTAGTTCTACCTGCCTTCTTGTTCCAACAGGTTTGGATATCATTTATATTTAGGTCAGAATCCTTGTAGACTGCAATAAAGGGAGATTTTAGTCTAGAAAAGTTGCATTTGTGCAAAATAATAATGGATTAGTGATTAATTCTCAAAATGTCTGATCATATTTAGGGACATAAAATGTTCAAATATCAGAAAAACAAACATTACCCACCTTCTCCAGGATAATTCAGGAAATGTATCCTTCCAAACCTTCCAAATTTCCGAGCAACACAGAGAACGATGAGGTTCACAGAGCTGTGGGTTATATCAGCATCTTTACATCACTGGAGGAAATGTTTGAGTTAAATCTGTGTCAAATTTGAACAAATACTCCTCATTGTTTATTAGTTATGACCCTAACCTTCCTCCAACGCCTGGGCATGCTCCTGATGAGACGGTGGATGGTCTCCTGAGGGATCTCCTCCCAGACCTGGACTAAAGCATCCACCAACTCCTGGACAATCTGTGGTGCAACACGACGTTGATGGATGGAGCGAGACATGATGTCCCAGATGTGCTCAATCGGATTCAGGTCTGGGGAACGGGCGGGCCAGTCCATAGCTTCAATGTCTTCATCTTGCAGAAATTGCTGACACACTCCAGCCACATGAGGTCTAGGTTTGAGGATCTCATCTCGGTACCTAATGGCAGTCAGGCTACATCTGGCGAACACATGGAGGATCATGCGGCCCTCCAAAGAAAAGCCACCCCACACCATTACTGACCCACTACCAAACCGGTCATGCTGAAGGATGTTGCAGGCAGCAGATCGCTCTCCACAGTGTCTCCATACTCTGTCACGTCAGTCACATGTGCTCAGTATGAACCTGCTTTCATCTGTGAAGAGCTCAGGGCACCAGTGACGAATTTGCCAATTATGGTGTTCTCTGGCAAATGCCTAGCGTCCTGCACGGTGTTGGGCTGTGAGCACAACCCCCATTTGTGGACGTTGGGCCCTCATACCATCCTCATGTAGTCGGTTTCTAACCGTTTGTGCAGACACATGCACATTTGTGGCCTGCTGGAGGTCATTTTGCAGGGCTCTGGCAGTGCTCCTCCTGTTCCTCCTTGCACAAAGGCGGAGGTAGCAGTGCTGTTGCTGGGTTGTTGCCCTCCTACGGCATCCTCCACATCTCCTGGTAGCGCCTCCAGGCTCTGGACACTACGCTGACAGACACAGCAAACCTTCTTGCCACAGCTCGCATTGATGTGCCATCCTGGATGAGCTGCACTACCTGAGCCACTTGTGTAGGTTGTAGAGTCCGTATCATGCTACCACGAGTGTGAAAGCACCACCAACATTCAAAAGTGACCAAAACATCAGCCAGAAAGCATAGGTACTGAGAAGTGGTCTGTGGTCCCCACCTGCAGAACCACTCCTTTATTGAGTGTCTTGCTAATCGCCAAAGATTTCACCCTGTTGTCTATTCCATTTGAACAACATCATGTGAAATTGATTGTCAATCAGTGTTGCTTCCTTAGTGGACAGTTTGATTTCACAGAAGTTTGATTTACTTGGAGTTATATTGTGTTGTTTAAGTGTTCCCTTTATTTTTTGGAGCAGTGTGTAAATTCATATATATATATATATATATAAGCGGAAGACGACTAGTATGAGTACGAGTACGAGTAAAAGGGATCATGTTGTACCATGGATACTGTTACACAAAGAGGTCAGGGTGGACTGAGAAAATGGTCATTCATAAAGAAATCAAACTGATGCTGCAGAACTATGAAGATCAGAACAGGTGGAGGTCAGGTTCTTTGTAGACTGGAAGCTGCTGATTATAAAGCAAGTAAAACTGACACTGCAGCACCATGGACAGTGGCACAAGAGGATGTCATGTTCAAAGTGGACGGGAAAACTGCTCCTCAATAGGAAAATTAACCTAATGCTGCAGCAGCATCAACAGTGGCATGAGCTGCGGTCAGATGCTGGTTAGTTTACTGATTAATAATAAAGGGTTGGTCGGGGGAGAACAAGGTGAGGGTCAATGCAAGACAAGTCAAGTTTATTTGTATGGCAAATCTGAGCAACAAGACAATTCAAAGTGCTTTACATCATGAAAAAAGTACATGTACTTGACTTCGATTTTGTTATGTGTTAACTGATCAAATATGTTTTTCTAATCAATATGTTTGAAAAAAAAAACTACTCACTTTTTTAGTCAGATACTGGTTAAGTATCAATGGTTCTCTACCAGGCCAGTGTTCACCCAGTCACTTCATTGTCCACTCTGTCCTCTCCAGATTTTATGAAACTAACTATTTTCATAGGTTAAAAATCCTGTGATTTATTTACAAGAAAACTGCTGTCAAATACTTTTAGTTGGAAGATTAAATATATTCAGAGTCAGATTGTATATAGAAAAGAAGGTGGAACTATTGGATATTTTAAAGAGGGAATAATTTTTTGCAGTTATTTCATCATTATTTACACATATGGTAAGAAGGGGGAAAATAACAGGGTGGACATATCTTATTTGCTTGTATATTATCTGCTTAAAGTGAGTCATTGAAAAAAGGAGCTGAAGATCTACTTAATAGAATCAATATGGAATTAAACAGACATTTGGAAGTCTAAACGCCACTTTACTGTGATATTAATTGTTGCGTAGGTGCCAAGAAGAAGCCCAACAGATTTATTTTCACAAGTGGAGCAGGCACAAGACATGCTGCACCGCCCCATCCACCCAACCGCAGCTCAGAAAAGTTAAAGTTCCTTAAAACATTCATTCATATACAATTTATTGATCTTCAGCATAATTCAATTCAACCTTGCTTTTATAGCTCCTTTTAAAACCAAGACATAAACACAAAGATACTGCAGTAAGACTAATTAATAAAGGAGCCAGGAAACATTAAAACAATTTATTTTAAAGGAAGACTAATTTGCTAAGAAAATATAAAACAACAATAATTAAAGTAAAAAATAGGACAAAAAGTTAAAAACTGAAAGATAAGGTACAGTGATTTTTTTTCAGCTACTAACCAACAGTCTTTACTTATTATTAATGAAAAGTTACAACTTCATGACAGAGCTTTGTCATTAATGAAGCAGGTAGGGTAAAGAGAGCTCTATAAACTATAACCAATAATCGTGCCACATCTGCCATTTGTGACTTTTATAGACTTAATACAAACTCCATGTAGAGGTGTAACTTTAACAGTTTTAAAGAAGTTTGTCAAAGTGGAATTCGGTGTTTTGTTGCTTCTGAGGCAAAAGAAGGGAAAAGACAGCTTCTGGTTGGATTAAAACCCTCGTTTTGAACAATAAACTTTCACTTTAAAACTGTATTATAATCTTTACTGAGGAAAGCTTGGGATATTCACAGATAATCATAAAACAAGTCTGAAAGACATCCAACACAGAGAAGCAACATAAATTAAATGGAGTAAACAGGTCAAATATTACATTGAATGAAGGATTCACTTCATGTTTCATCACAGATTGCTGTAAACAGACACTGATGATATGAAATTTATTACAGCTAAAGCTAACAGAATGTTTTGATATAACTGCATGGTTAACAAATGTTGTTGTGCAATAATATGCTGATGTTATTTTATATTTAATTAAATAACCAGCCTTTCAAGTATTGTCCTGTGAATACCAGCTGAATATGGTGGTGATATTAGAACAATAGATGAAAGAGTGATTTGAGCACTGGCATTACTGAACAGCAAACTCTGCATACATATGGAATCAATTCACCGCACCTTCTCTTCAAAATGTAAGAATTTAACAAAAAACAACAACTCTAAGTTAAAATATGTCAAATAAAAAATACTAGACTACAACTATTCAACTAAAACTACCAAACAAAATAAAGGAATACAGAAACTAATGAAACTATATACAAATAAAAGATAAAAGGGGACCAATAAAATTGATGCAATGATGTCATAGTTCAGTGTTGATATTTAGGTTTAAGAACCAGGATTTATTTTGAGGAATCTGGAAATGAGGTCAAATTAGTTTTAAATGTAATTAAGGGCAACAACTGGTATATGTTCAAACAACCAGTCACAACACAAAACAGAAGGTAAGTAATACATTATTTAAAAAAAATAATTTTCAAAAGAATAATTTCCCAAATTAGAAATCTATAACCTTTTGGGACAATTGATTTTCAATGGTATGTAATTATT
The DNA here is from genome assembly GCF_021462225.1 of Girardinichthys multiradiatus. Lineage (NCBI taxonomy): Eukaryota > Metazoa > Chordata > Actinopteri > Cyprinodontiformes > Goodeidae > Girardinichthys > Girardinichthys multiradiatus. The sequence goes on along the minus strand of NW_025917679.1, from coordinate 32,722 downwards.
CTTCAGCACATGGTTGAACAGAGTTATTACCACTTAAAATGGAAGTGAGAAACTTTATTTGAAGACGCCAGGGGGCGAACCGCCAATGGACGGATAGAGAGATGTGGTGATTCACATCTAGGTCACCAGCTGCTAAGACAAAGAAAATACCTTATTCAATAATTGTATACGTTATTTTAAATACCATACAATACAAATATTAATGTGTATACAAGCATTGATGGTGCGTTACCCAACGATTACGGAGCGAATGAGACCAGTTCTGTTGTAAACAAAGCTGTATACCATGTTTATAAGCAAGGCTATTAGCCTGTTAGCCGCTAGCAAAGACAACCCTTAGCATGTTTTAAGCAGTACTGGAACACATTTTTAGCAGGTTAGTTCAAAGCGATTAAACAAAAACACAGATAAAATGGAGCAAAATCCCATTACTAGACCATCACTGTTTAAAACATCTCATTGAAATAATGTTTGTTTCAACTTTAAAACACAGAACAAATAAAACTAGCCTTAAAGCTTAGAGGCCTGTTCAGATTAGCTTCACCAGGTAGCCTCATACCACCACAAGCAAAAGCTAAACACAATAAAATTAACAATATTTAGGTTGTTTTATCCTAAACTAATTTTCTTTAACAAGACACTGCCTCTTAAGTGGACTGTTCTGATGAACACAAGTCAAGGACATTCTAAGGGCGTCAAGTTGCCCTGTCAGCCCATGAGTCTCACCTTAGATGGCAGTCCAGAACCATGCCCAGGTACTTCTAGGATTAGTCTCAATTAGATCTCCATCGATGATAGTTGGGGAGAATGACTGAAGCTTCCTGAAGTCAATAGCAACTTGAATTTTTTGAACCAATTAGTGAAAAGGCCTGAACTAGTCCATGCGCCTCTCCTTTGTCGTCTAAAAGGACCATGTCGTCAGCATTAAATGTCTATTAGGGAAAGTGCTTTTGCAGGGGTTTGTGTACAAGGTGAATAACAATGAAGATAAAACACATCCCTGAGGAGAGCTTGTGCTGGTAATTGTTTTGTCAGAGAGTGTTGAACCTGCTGGACTCTACCTGTTAAAAAGTCTGTAATCCATAAAACCAACCTATGTGCGATGAAACACTCTCATTTAAATCTGTTAAAACCCTAGGCTGAATGGTGGCCCTGGCAAACATAACTAGCAATGGGTTTGTCTTTTCTGTAAATTCTATCATCCTGGTTTAGATTTGACTTGAAGGTAAAGTTTTTACCACATTCATCACAACCAAAAGGTTTCTCTCCAGTTTGGATTCTTGCATTTGTTCTATTGTGACTTGAAACCAAAACAGTCCACACAAAGATCTTAACCAAAGAGTTTATATCCTGTGTGAATTCTCATGTGTCTGTTTAAATGTGACTTGTAGCCAAATCTTTTTCCACATGCATCACAACTAAAAGGTTTATCTCCTGTGTGAATTATCATGTGTGTGTTTAAATATGACTTGGAGACAAATCTTTTTCCACATGCATCACAACTAACAGGTTTGTCTCCTGTGTGAATTCTCATGTGTGTGTTTAAATGTGACTTGAAGACAAATCTTTTTCCACATGCATCACAACTAAAAGGTTTGTCTCCTGTGTGGATTCTCATGTGTTTGTTTAAATCTGACTTGAAGACAAATCTTTTTTCACATGCATCACAACTAAAAGGTTTGTCTCCTGTGTGGATTCTCATGTGTTTGTTTAAATCTGACTTGAAGACAAATCTTTTTCCACAAGCATCACAACTAAAAGGTTTGTCTCCTTTGTGGATTCTCTTGTGTGTGTTTAAATCTGACTTACAGGCAAATCTTTTTCCACATGCATCACAACTAAAAGGTTTTTCTCCTGTGTGAATTCTCATGTGTCTGTTTAAATGTGACTTGTAGGCAAATCTTTTTCCACATGCATCACAACTAAAAGGTTTGTCTCCTGTGTGAATTCTCATGTGGTTTTTTAAATATGACTTGAAGACAAATCTTTTTCCACAAACATCACAACTAAAAGATTTGTCTCCTTTGTGGATTCTCATGTGGTTGTTTAAATATGACTTGAAGGAAAATCTTTTTCCACATGCATCACAACTAAAGGGTTTGTCTCCTGTCTGAATACTGATGTGTTTGCCTAAACTTGACTTGTAGGTAAATCTTGTTCCAGATGCATCACAAATGAAAGGTTTGTCTCCTGTGTGGACCTTTGTGTGCCTTTTGAGATCTCGTTTCAAGTTAAAACTTTTACCACACTCACCACAGTTAAAATCTTTACTAACCGTCTGAAACTTTGTCAGTGAATCTATGTTTTTCTTTTCTCTGAAACATGTCTCATTACCAGAACAATCTGAAGACGTTAATCTTGGATGACATGTCATGTGACTCTGAAGAGAGCGTCTGTTAGCAAATTTTCCTCCACACTCAGAGCACCTCACAGATTTGTTGACAGTGTTTCTGCCTGATCCTGGAGTCCTGCTCTCCTTCCAATCAACCTCACTGTCTTCAGTTTCAGAGTCTGACAAGCATTTAAGCTCAGATTCATGATGCTTCACATCATCATCCTCTTCATCATCCTCACTGTCTTCAGTTTCAGAGTCTGATAAGCGTTTAAGCTCAGATTCACAATGCTTAACATCTTCATCCTCTTTATCATCTTCACTCTCTTCAGTTTCAGAATAGTTGGAAGAGCCTCCATGAGTATTTAGATCTGGGTTCCTGCTGGATACTGATGCTCCACGGTCCTCTTCCTTAATTTCTACTTTTATCTGGTCAGTTGAGATGCTTCTTGGAAGATCTCTGTCTTCTGTTTTTTGTTGATGAAGCTGAGAGAGCAGAGGTTTCTCTTCATCCTCTTTACTCTTCATTTGAACAACAGTTAATGGAAACCTGGTATCATCAGTCTCCTTCTTCACATTCAGTTGTTCTCCATCCTGGCTGGTCCAGATTCTTTCATTTTCCTCCTTTATGTGAAGGAGCTCTAGCTCCTGCTGGTCCATATCAGGACTCTGTTCTTCAGGAGCCTCTTCTTTAACATCTGCAGACATCATTAAAACACTTTATATGCATTATGAACAACTTTATCCTGACAATGTTACAAAGATGATAAAGATTAAAACTAGAGAAAAGAATCTGATAAATATTATCAGTGAACAGTACAGTAGATAAAATCAGAGAAGCCACAATGGTGTGATAATCTGGACTGTAAATATATTGGTTTCACAGTGTCATGGTTTAACACTAGAACTCCCAGGGCCGTCAATTTGACGGTTTTGGAAGTTTGACATGCCATAGCTCTCGTTTTTATTAAAACTCTTATCTTCCTGGCATCCTGACCTTTTCTAAACCTGTCTTGTGTATTCCTATGTCTGTATTTAAAAAAATAACAAAGTAAATAAAAGATCTAAGTATTTCTACCTCTAACTACCACAGCCGCTATTTTGACGGCCCTATTATTTACATTGATATTTTTTTTCCCGCGGCTGAGCATACGCGCGAGCGTTGCCTAGCAACCACCACTCTAGAACGCAGTCTGAGAAGGAGATTGTTGGCATCCTACAAATAGCTTCTAGAAGGATGTTTTCTGCTCAAGAGGCATTGGAGATGCTTAAAAAATTAGATGATCGTGATTCTGGGGTCGAGAGGGATTCTGACGGCTCTTGGTCAGCATTCAGTTCCAGTGACAGCGGGTCAGAGAGTGAGCCTCCCCCGGCTAAAAAACACGAGTCGTCCCGTTAGCAGGAGGTTGTGGCGCATTATTTCAAGGTAGTAAAAGACTAGCCTATGTGACGATTTTATCATTTTAGGCTATAGTTTACAGATTAGTAAACTAATAATATATATACTATAGCAACAGTGCCACAATCAGCGCAGATTCAGAGACAGGGAGACGAGCCAGGTGATCAGTGCCCAGCTATAAACCCAGCAATCCAGCTCACTGGCAGGAGAGAAACTAAAAAACAAGGTACTGATAATGGAAAAAGAAATAAACAAAAAGTTAGGTCATAGATATAGTAGCCCAGGAACAACAATCTATTCATCGCAAGACGAGCGCACACTTGGGAAGGAGGAGGGAATAGGAAAGGATGGCACTGTGTGGACAGTAGTAGGGGAAGAAGAAAGTAGAGGGAGGCGTCAGAGACAAATGCCGAAATGCTCATCCACGTTCAGGGCTGCAGGGTGGCTGATGCCTGCAGAATTTTAGGAGATGATTCCTCCTGGGACATGAGTGTGGACGAGCTGAAGGCATTTTTAGCACTAGTTTATGTCCGCGAAGTGAAAGGGGGGCGTAACATGGAGCTGTCCAGCTTTTGGTCAGATTAGTAAAGCTTTTTTTTTTTGTTTCTTGTTGTTTGTGGCTGAACTCCAGAGATTCCCTCAGAGCTTGAAAATTCCTTGTGGAGAACCTCCACCAGGGTAAGACGAGCATCCAGGCTGGTTAACTTCTTGCCAATAGAGTCCAGGACATCAGCGTAGCCTTTCTCTGATGAGATAGTGGAGGTGCTGGCCGAGCATTCTGAACGGGGGTATCTTGATGCTGGTGTGGTCAAGGACGCAGATTTTTGTGTTTTGCCCATTACTATGTTGTCAAAACATTCGTCTACCTAGCTCTCCAGTCTGTCTAATGTTTCCTCTTCCAGTTTGTTTTATTGGGAAATATGAGACAGTGGTTAGTATTTTAAACATTTCTATGTTGGGCTTCAATTTATTGGCTTGTTTTACTTGAGTTATTACTTGAGCACAGCTCTCACGAGATCTCAGCCACTCATCATGTCCTCACGTCCATGCTTCTCACTTAATACTTCCAATTATTAAGGGCAAGCAGCCAAACAATCACATTTTCATAGTATATTCTGAATATCTAAACACTGTGGGTGATTTTGGATATGAATGATAAATTATATTTTAATTATGATTGTTAAATTCTATTTTTTTCTAAATATTCATAATCAAATAATCATAATTTCACAACATGCCATTCTAACAAAGACACACACACATCCTTGTACTTCTACCTTCATGAGGACTTTCAGTTACTTCCATTCATTATCCTTGATTTCTTGGGCCTAAACTTAATTCATGCCCTAGTCCTAAACCTAACCTCTGTCCCAAAATTGGAATTTGAAAAAGTGAGGACCAGGAAACGTCCTCACTTTGTCAAAATGTCCTCACTTTACAATAGAAATACAAAAAATGGTTCTTAATCAGCAGCAAGTACAAGTACACACACACACAAGGCCAGTACATCCATACATCGATGTGGAACCTTGGGAATAAGCGCCTCTTGCCCAAGGGGATATCTACCTTTAGAAGGTCTGGAGCTGGAATTAAATATCAGGATAAATACTATCCCCAGCGTGTGCATCAAGTCTAGACCAACAGTTTCCTGACAAAGCTGGTTGCATTTTAGCCACTAAATGTCACAGCAAGACAGAGAAAGACTAGAGGGGCTTGATTTCTGACGGCCGCCTCAACTGAAAGAAAGAAGACCTGTGAGCTAAGCTTTGACTGATTGATTGAAACTTAATTAATCCTCAAAGGGGAAATTAATTTGTCCCAGCATAAAATACACCCATAAAAACAGACAATATGCACCAATAAAGTCCAAAAGACACACACAGAACTCCACCCCAACATGGGGCTGGTGAGCAAACTGCAGAGGCTTCTGGGCTGCACACACCCGTGTCCTCAGGTGCACCAGAACCAGCCTCTCCCTGACCTTCATAATGTGAGAGGTCAGAGCTATGGGTCTATAGCCATGAAGTCCTTTAGAATGTACTTTCTTTGGCACTGGGACCAGACATGATGTTTTCCATAGCTCTGGAACTCTTTGTTGCTTCAGGCTCATAGCAAAGGGGTACTGCAGCACTCCACTCAGCTGACCCGCACAAGCCTTCAGAACCCTTGGGCTGATACCGTTTGGACCAGGAGATTTCCTAGGGTGAAGCTTTTAAAGCTCTCTACGCACCTGGTCAACAGAGATATCAAAGCTACATGCAGAAGATAAATGAGGAGGGGGAGTCAGACTCAGGATCTTCGGGCTACCGCTGAGAGGTAGTTGATGTAACAACGAAGCAGAATTAAAGCTGCTATTGGGGTGGGACATTCAAACCTGTTTTAAGTTTTAGGCCGTGGTTCATTTTTACTCAACTAAAACTGAATTAGTGATGCTGGATTTTTATGCTGGGCCACAGGAAGAAACACTGCTGGAGTCACTGGATTTGAAAAGCACGACCATTTATTTTTAAAGATATTTTTTCAGCACTAGTGGCCTTTATTTTTCCATTTTTTGACAGTAGGTAGACAGGAAAGAGAGGTAGAGAGAGGGGGAGACATTCGGTAAATGTCGCCGGGTCCGGGACTCGAACCCGGGACAGCCGCCATTCGAGGACTGTAGCCTCTGTATATGGTCGCGCGCTTTCACCCCTACACCACCAGCGCCGCCCCATTAACACTTATTTTTAATTAAAATTAAGAAAATTCAGTGCCATCCATGCCCAGATGTCACTAAGACAATCAAGGAGAGGCTAAACAGAAACATTATGTTTTAAAGGGAAAGAGACTTGACAGTCATCAGCACAAAAATAAAACGCAACCTCGGGGGTCTAAGAATGGAGCCTTGAGGTATCCCCCAGGGGAGGTAAAATCACCATGACCCAGAAACTCCTATCAGAGAAGTAGGATCAGAACCATTAAAGAGCCGAGCCAGTGATGCCCACCCACTGCTCCAGTCTGGAGATGAGAAAGTTTTAAACCCAGACTGGGACACTTCCATAATCATATATTTATCCAGTAAGGCTTCAGCTGGTGTAAACTGTTGTTCCAAACTTTTGGACAGAAAAGGGTAACTTGGAGATCGGCCTAAAGCTTAACAAAGCAAACTGATTGATTCCAGATTTCACAATAGTATGTTTAAAATTGTTCTGCTCCACACTGGAGGTCAAACTACTGTTAATAACTTTAAGGATAAAGAGGCCAATAGAAGAAGAAAACTCCTTAAGACGACAAGGAGGAAGAACATCACAGGGGGAGCCAGATGGTTTTATATTGATAACCAGTGTCTCTAGAGAGGAAAGGAAATACAGGTCCTTCTCAAAATATTAGCATATTGTGATAAAGTTAATTATTTTCCATAATGTAATGATGAAAATTTAACATTCATATATTTTAGATTCATTGCACACTAACTGAAATATTTCAGGTCTTTTATTGTCTTAATACGGATGATTTTGGCATACAGCTCATGAAAACCCAAAATTCCTATCTCACAAAATTAGCATATTTTATCCGACCAATAAAAGAAAAGTGTTTTTAATACAAAAAACGTCAACCTTCAAATAATTGTGTACAGTTATGCACTCAATACTTGGTCGGGAATCCTTTTGCAGAAATGACTGCTTCAATGCGGCGTGGCATGGAGGCAATCAGCTTGTGGCACTGCTGAGGTCTTATGGAGGCCCAGGATGCTTCGATAGCAGCCTTTAGCTCATCCATAGTGTTGGGTCTTGAGTCTCTCAACGTTCTCTTCACAATATCCCACAGATTCTCTATGGGGTTCAGGTCAAGAGAGTTGGCAGGCCAATTGAGCACAGTGATACCATGGTCAGTAAACCATTTACCAGTGGTTTTGGCACTGTGAGCAGGTGCCAGGTCGTGCTGAAAAATGAAATCTTCATCTCCATAAAGCTTTTCAGCAGATGGAAGCATGAAGTGCTCCAAAATCTCCTGATAGCTAGCTGCATTGACCCTGCCCTTGATAAAACACAGTGGACCAACACCAGCAGCTGACACGGCACCCCAGACCATCATTGACTGTGGGTACTTGACACTGGACTTCTGGCATTTTAGCATTTCCTTCTCCCTAGTCTTCCTCCAGACTCTGGCACCTTGATTTCCGAATGACATGCAGAATTTGCTTTCATCCGAAAAAAGTACTTTGGACCACTGAGCAACAGTCCAGTGCTGCTTCTCTGTAGCCCAGGTCAGGCGCTTCTGCCGCTGTTTCTGGTTCAAAAGTGGCTTGACCTGGGGAATGCGGCACCTGTAGCCCATTTCCTGCACACGCCTGTTTACGGTGGCTCTGGATGTTTCTACTCCAGACTCAGTCCACTGCTTCCGCAGGTCCCCCAAGGTCTGGAATCGGCCCTTCTCTACAATCTTCCTCAGGGTCCGGTCACCTCTTCTCGTTGTGCAGCGTTTTCTGCCACACTTTTTCCTTCCCACAGACTTCCCACTGAGGTGCCTTGATACAGCACTCTGGGAACAGCCTATTCGTTCAGAAATTTATTTCTGTGTCTTACCCTCTTGCTTGAGGGTGTCAATAGTGGCCTTCTGGACAGCAGTCAGGTCGGCAGTCTTACCCATGATTGGGGTTTTGAGTGATGAACCAGGCTGGGAGTTTTAAAGGCCTCAGGAATCTTTTGCAGGTGTTTAGAGTTAACTCGTTGATTCAGATGATTAGGTTCATAGCTCGTTTAGAGACCCTTTTAATGATATGCTAATTTTGTGAGATAGGAATTTTGTGTTTTCATGAGCTGTATGCCAAAATCATCCGTATTAAGACAATAAAAGACCTGAAATATTTCAGTTAGTGTGCAATGAATCTAAAATATATGAATGTTAAATTTTCATCATGACATTATGGAAAATAATTAACTTTATCACAATATGCTAATATTTTGAGAAGGACCTGTATATCAAAGAGGGATATTATTTAATGTGTTACTCCATGCTTGTGGCTTTATGTTCAGAATATTTGATGTCCGTACGATAATATAAAATGCACTGCAGGAGCTCTCTCCACATCAGCAACAAGAAGATTACAGAACAGTTTCTGGTTATTCTATTGAACTTCATATTCAGCGAGATGTTTGAGTACAAACAAGTGCAATGTGCTTATTTGTTTTACAGCAGATTAGCTCATTCCCATTTATACTATAGTGAAATAAAATATAAGTTCTAATGTTTCCCTTTTGTTAGAATAGGATAAGAAAGCTCATCGACACACATTACAAGGATAAATGGCCCAAGGTCCGTCATGAATGACCTGTGGCTCAGTCCACTGGGTTTGATAGTGGAGCAGCCGGGAACTGGGTTGATTAGAAAGCTGCAGTAACATTTAGATTAAGGATGGACACCAGCTACTACACAACCTACCAGATAAACACCACAATGGTGACACATAGTCTACTGATAATCACTGAGGGAGGGTACATCCATTGCATTGGAGTGCCGGATATAAAACTACATGTGACCTTCTTTTGGGGCTCTTCGTCATCCTTTCACAGATGGCGACGGTCCGAGACGGGAGCCTCAGCGCTGATCTCTGCAATCATTCCTCTGCCTAATTTAGATTAAAGGAGCTAAAAGTTAGAAACTGTTTGAGAGTCGTTCCTTTAAGAGTCAGTGTTAGATAGAGGGTGATCACTTCTGGGGACCAAGGACAGGAGGGACTCTGAGACGTCTGACCGCCAACAGGGTGCGGCAGCTCAGACAAAAGTTTGTGAACAAAACAACATTTCAAGACACATTCAAGGTCCTGTGGTGTATATCTACCTTGACCAGAGCCCAAAAACCAGCACTCCTTAGGTGATGGAAGAAATAGACATCTACAAATGATCTTTGCAAATTGAGGAAGTGTGTTAGAAGTTACTTTGAATGGATTTTCTCCATTTAGATAGCAGAGAGACGGTTGCACCACCTACCAGGAGATGGAGGTAATGTAATACCAAACATGAAAGAATTAATGTTTTCACAGTCCAGACTGTTAATGTGGCTGTTTTTAATTAATTCAGTCAGAATTCATTAATTTATAAATCAATTAATTTTTAGGTTACTTTAAATGTCTCTAGATAAATGACTGTGTTGTAATATAACATTGATATTTTAACATATTCATTGATGGATTAACTACTTATCATATAAGTAGCATTAAACATCTTCCTCAAATATTGAAACTAAAACAACATGAGATGTTTGTCCAAAACTCCTGCAGCTGTAATCATTCCCAACAAACAGATCTTTGTGCTTCCAGCGGCTCCCATACCGCTCCTCTACCGTAATACACCATGGATGGACGCATCTGATTTCTACCGTCAGCGATCGTCGGCTCACTTCACCGCAGTTAGATGATCCTCTGTCGTTTCAAACTCTAATATTTCTGAGCTGGGCTCCAGAAGCTCCTGCTGATGTTTCACTATCCTAACAACGAGTTCTAATTCAGAGGAATAATCCACCAGCAGACTGAAAACGGCTCCTAAACTTTAACTACCATCCACACAGTTGGCATGAAGAAGGAAACATCCAAACCTAATCTGGGCTGGAAAACATCATCCATCATCTGGTGTCTCTTCCTCTGCTGCGTCCTGCCGCTGTTTGAGCTCCTGCTTCCCTCCAGTTTCTTTGACCAGATGTTCCTCAAGCTGCTGGACTTCTTTCCAGAGTTCATCAACTGCTGCTGCTGCAGCTCTCTTACAGCTTTATCAACACTCCCGCTTCTGGGCTGCTGACGAACAGGGAACAAAGGATGAAGAACCCGGAAGAGATCCACGTGTTTGAGAAGAGGGGGCGGGGCCAGCGGAACCGGAAATAAATGTACTGTTATTATTACTGTTGCACGTGTGTTTATACAATTGTTTCCAAACACGATGTTTCAAAGTGAATATTTCAAAATACGGATGAAATGTGTTGAGACAAGGTAACAATTAAAATGCTGAGCAATGAGCCAGGAGGCCCCAAAGATTGAAAAACATTTGAACATTAGAACAAACTTCCAAGGAAACACAAATATTTCTAGTTCTACCTGCCTTCTTGTTCCAACAGGTTTGGATATCATTTACATTTAAGTCAGAATCCTTGTAGACTGCAATAAAGGGAGATTTTAGTCTAGAAAAGTTGCATTTGTGAAAATAATAATGGATTAGTGATTAATTCTCAAAATTTCATATCATATTTAGGGATATAAAATGTTCAAATATCAGAAAAACAAACATTACCCACCATATCATGGATAAATCAGGAAATATATCCTTCCAAACATTTTTGATTCCTGAGTCACACGAAGAATCATGAGGGTCGCAGATGTGTGGGTTATATCAGCATCTTTACATCACTGGAGGAAATGTTTGATTTAAATCTGTGTCAAATTTGAACAAATACTCCTCATTGTTTATTAATTATGAATAATTGTGTAGCAACATCCAGACCTTTACCTCTTATATACTGTAACTGTTTCCAAACTGTAACGTCTCTCATCAGAAAAGAAATAAATCATTTCACACACATTTTATCAGCTGGAGAAATCAACCAGGCATCAATCAGACAGGAGATATTAATGTAGTAACTCAGAACCACTAGGAACAGCTCTCAGAACCACAGTTTATTCCTCAGATGAGATTAAAATAGGACAAAATGATCATACTTGTAAAAATGCCCATTTTCTTCTTAAACATATTCATGATTTAACTGTTAACCTATCAAAGAAAAAACAGCTCAAAGTATTTACCAGTAGAAAGCTTAATATAAATGATTTATGGTCATGTCAATGGACCTTATGGTCCATTAAAGGTGAAAGCAGAAGAGTAATATTTTTATTTTTAAACCATCTATGCGTGAGCATCTGGAATAATCTCTGCTGGTCCAGATGTGATTTTCACTGTCTGAGATTTTCTGCCTCTGTTTATTAATGAAACCAAATGTATGCATGAATTTCTTTGGATCAGAATCTGAGGAATGCAGCAGCATGGAGAGGGGGCAGGGTGTGAAGTTTGTTATGGAATGAGGAGATGTTGAGTCTGGTGTGGAGGGGGATGGACCTAGCAGGGGCTCTGCAGATGAACCGGTTGAAGAACAGGTTTGTTCTCTGAACGACTGAGTGGGGTCTGTCTCTCTGTTTGGATCCTATATTTGCATATAGGGGGTCCTTTTTGTTGCAGAGGACAAAGTTTGTGGGGAGGCATGTCTCCATAAAACCACATATCAGTTCTCATGGTACTCCCTCTGGGTCTTAATTATTACCCATCGTTTTATTTCACAGTGACCTTACATCAGGAACTTATTTTAGAACCAGATCCACATGGAATGAACAACGAGATCTGAATACTGACTGTTAACTCATATGGATAAACCATTTAAGGTGAAACTGTCTGGTATCTCAGACTGCTTTCAGCCCAGATTTAGAGACCACCATCTCCAGATGTCAGTGTAAAAGTTTCAGCCTCACCTGATTTGGACATTCATGACAGTTTTCCAGTAACATCTGTAAATGGTTTATTCTTAATCTAAACAGAAATCAGCCAAAAATAACACAATTTTCTATTAAAATTATGACTAATATGTTGATTAAACAGAATGTAGGAAAGATTCATATGTTTGTGACGCTGTAATTTTCAAATTCCACATTACATGTGGCAGAAACACAGTGACATCTGGAGATGATTTACTGTATAATCTGGCAAGAAACCATCCTGGGATTAACTTTATATTCAAATGATAATTGATATGGTGATCATATAGACAACACTTACAAATGTGAGGGCCTTTTATTTTGAAATTCCATATTACATGAGGATTACATTTTTACACTGACATCTATACATGGCGTCCTCCTAATCTGGACATAATTAGCCTGAGATAAAATAGTTTTTTCCTTCATTATACATTTGAGAGGTTTCCATGTTTATGGGGCTTTAATTTTGAACCTCCATATCTCACATGGATGAACCTTTCACAGTCACAGCTGTAGATGTTAGTTTTGAAGTTTTTAAAATATGCTTGAAGAAGGGTCACTTTAACAGTTTTTACACGGCTCACACTGAGGACCTTGGAGACTTCGAGTAAGTGTTTTGTCTTCTCAGAAAGGTGCTAAACTTGTTTCAGATGCAAGTTTTAGATAGACTTTCTTATTTAATGTGTCTCTTTATTTTCATGACTGTTTATATTTTGGATTCTAACTGAAGGCATCAACATTGTGAATGAAACATATGGAATTATGCAGTAAACAAAAGGTGTGAAATAACTAAACGTCTTTTATACTTTTAGACCCCCTTGCTTTGATGGCTGCTTTATATGGCATTGAGTGTAAAGACATAACAATATTTTCTCATAACCCTGTCCTGTCTGACCATTTCTTAATAACCATTCAGTTTAATTTAACCGAGTACTCCACACCTGAAAGAAAATTTCATTAGAAAGTTTATAGTAGATCATTATCAGACGATGCTGTAACGACCTTTAAAGAATCTGTTCCACTTTTAATTTCCTCATTATCACTGAAAAGCACAGTGGAGGGCAATAATTTTGTTTCTGCCCCTTCACAAATTGATTCTCTTGTTCATAGTTTTACTTCATCATTGCGTGATGCATTAGACAATGCAGCCCCCCTTGAAAAAGAAGGTAATTAATCATAGGAGGCTAGTTCCCTGGTTTAATTCAGAGCTGCGTACTTTAAAGCACAATGTTAGAAAATTAGAGAGAAAATGGCGCTCTACACATCTAGAAAATTCCTACTTAATGTGGAAAAATAGCCTACTGTTGTATAAAAAGACACTTTGCCAAGCTTGAACAGCTTATTTCTCATCATTAATAGAAGAGAACAAGAATAATCCTAGGTTTCTCTTTAGTACAGTTGCTAAACTTACATAGAGTCATAGCTCTGTTGAGCCATCCATTTCCTTAGCTCTTAGCAGCCATGACTTTATGGGATTCTTCTTAAATAAAATAAATTCTATTAAAAATAAAATATTTGACATACTCCCAAAGATGATTACTTCATCCTCAGCAAGTGAGACAACATTAGAAATAACTGCAGAACCTGATCTGTGTTTGGACTGTTTTGATCCTGTGAAGCTTCCTGAGCTATCAGAAATATTAGTTTCATCTAAGGTTTAGCCTAAACCGGCTCAGTTATGGTTGAGGTGCAAACACACCCTCCATTTCTGCTACCTGTATGACCGCCTCTTTCCAATGGTTATAATCAGTCTGTGGTGGGACCCTTTGTCGGGTTCCTTGAGACGACATTGTTGTAAATAAGCGCCGTTTAACTAAATAATCTGAACTGAAACTATCTGTGTAGTTATGCTGCTATAGGCTTAGGCTGCTGAAGGACATAATGACCACTTTCACCCTCTTCGCTACATTCTCACACTACTCTCCAATTTTGCATTATTTGCTGTTATTTCAGCTTTTAACCTTGTTCTCTCTTTTCTCTTCCTAGAAGCTACACCTGGCCTGGCTCTGTGTCTACCTGTGACACCTTTCTGGAGAGGGGAATCGTCCGAGCTTCTGCTGGCAACAACTTAATGCTCACCCTCTACCGATGATCCACATAGCCCTGTCTTTTAGTGTTTAACCCTTTCTCTCTCTTAGACATGGCGATTGACTGAGCTTCTACTGTGACTAACTCTATGTGCTCTCTTTCAGACTCTAACCTTGAAAACTGGCTCAGAGTTTATCTGTTCTTTCTTTCTAGGTGAAACGACTAAAGGAGCTACATCCATTAACATTTACTTTTTATTCCCATAGAAAGTACTCCTGGTACAGTGCTTCTGTATTCTTTGTGTCTCTGCTCTGTTCTCTCAAACCCCCAGTCGGTCGTGGCAGATGGCCGCTCACACTGAGCCTGGTTCTGCTGGAGGTTTCTTCCTGTTAAAAGGGAGTTTTTCCTCTCCACTGTCGCTACATGCATGCTCAGTATGAGGGATTGCTGCAAAGTCAACGCCAGTGACTGTCCACTGTCTCTACATGCTCATCTGGGAGGAGGGAATGCTGCAAGTCACTGATTGGATGCAATCTGCTGGGTTTCCTTAGACAGAAAAAGTTTTTATTCAATTTGAATATATAACTAACTCTGACTGCACTGTTCAATGGTTAGGACTAATTGGAATGTATGTACCTGACTGTTGTGAAGTGCCTTGAGACGACATGTGTTGTGAATTGGCGCTATATAAATAAAACTGAATTGAATTAAACCTTCAACTTGTATGTTAGACCCAATCCCAACCAAATTATTTAAGGAAGTGTTCCCTCTGATTACCAGCCCCATTTTAGATATGATTCATTTATCCTTAGTAAATGGATATGTACCACAGGCTTTTAAGGTAGCTGTAATTAAACCTTTACTTAAGAAACCTTTGCTTGATCGAGATGACTTGAAAAATTACAGACCTATATCCAATCTTCCATTCTTATTTAAAATTGTTGAGAAAATAGTTGCTAATCAAATGTGTGAGCATTTACACAGCAATGACCTGTTTGAAAAGTTTCAGTCAGGTTTCAGAGCTCATCATAGCACTGGAACAGCTCTGCTGAAAGTCACTACTTCAGGTTTTTGCCAACCACCATTAAACCCAAGAAGAAGAAGAGCCACGTAAAGAAGTTGAGACCGGCAAGGAGGAGATACAGAGGATCATAGCGTAGAGGAACACTGTACAAACTGTTTGACTCGAGCATAACATACCAGATAAACAACATCCAAAGTACATTTAATTACTTTTTGAGGTAACAAGAGGGGAATTGATAACATTGTTTAAGTAGTATTTGGAGTGATATGATTGAGAATGAAAAGGCACGGAGACAGGATACACGACATCTTTTAAAATAAGCAAATCAGGCGCAAATCAAATAGATTTCTCAGCAGCCCTGATGGCTTCCATCCTGGGACCAGGTAGGAGAGGGAATGTCAGACACAAACCAGCCAACCATCAACAGGTCAGAGTATCTACAGAAACAATCACTACTCAGTTGAGTAGTTACCTCATGTTTTCCATTATTTTGAAATGTTATGTGCTGCTCATGTGTGTTGTTCATGATAAATCTGTGGTTGTGTTTTTATTTTGAAAATACTCATTTTTGGTTTAATGTAGTTCCATTGAGGGAGGAGTCTGAAGCCACAGAGGCCTCTGCCTCTGACCAGGATGATGGTGAGCCAGAAGAACCAGTGCCAGGAGATTCCACTGACCTCTTCCCAGCTGTTTCCAGAACTGTTTTGCTCATCCGAAAGGACCCAATTCTACTTAACTGAAACCTACTAGTTAGCTGCTTTATATACCTTATTTTAACATTTTTTATTTATCATTTATTTGTTTTTGAATAAATCCATGCATGTTCTGTACCTGCTTCTTTCATATAGGTCTCCTTTAAATATATAATATGCAGATACAGTATTAGAAAAAGAACAGAAGGGGGAAAAAAAGAGCATGAAAATAAAAAAAAATAAAAACAATTGACAAGTACTCAATTTCTGGTGTATATAGGTGCAGAGGTGAGAAGGCAGAGGGATTGGTTTAGGGAAGGTCCTACGGTTTTCACCGCTCTGTTGTTTATCATGTTTAGTCTCTATACTTCACACTTACCACAGTGTCCTTCATGCTTACTATTCCAGACTGTCAATTTGATGTTGGATTATCATCTATTTGAAAGCGGTTTAATAAATGGGAGCACCCCACAACTTATTTCCCAATCTGGACATTGTTTGTAAGCGCGTAGGAACCTGGATCCGTCCAAACCCAGAAGGGAGCAAAGAGATGGAACCTGATGGTCGCTACAAAAAATATATATATTTGTTGATCTAATACTGGTTACATTAGGATAATGTGTTACAACTTATACATTTTCTTTTGACATTATTGATATATTTACAAATAATATATTATATTCTAGGGCTGCACGGTGGTGCAGTTGGTAGCACTGTTGCCTTGCAGCAAGAAGGTCCTGGATTCAATTCCTGGCCAGGGGTCTTACTGCATGGAGTTTGCATGTTCTCCCCGTGCATGCGTGGGTTCTCACCGGGTACTCCGGAGCTTCCTCCACAAGTCCAAAGACATGCCTGTTAGGTTAATTGGTCACTCTACATTGCCCTTAGGTGACTGAGTGTGTGCATGGTTGTTTGTGTGCTGCCCTGCGATGGACAGGCGACCTGTCCAGGGTGTACCCCACCTCTCACCCATAGACTGCTGGAGATAGGCACCAGCTCCCCCACGACCCACTATGGAATAAGCGGTAGAAAATGAATGAATATTATATTCTATTTACATACAAGCAACAATATTTCTACCAATAAAAGCAGGAACATCAACATTAATAACAATTACAATAGTTTTAAGTGTGATATCCATTTCTAATCCTCTTTTTATACTTTTTAATGGTTGGACATTGCTTGAGCTCCACATTTGGAATATTGCAGTTTCATCACAATGGTGTTATTGTTCAAAAGTTGATGCCAACTGTTGTTTTACATTTTATTTGTTTTTTGTGTTACATTGTTGAACTGCAAATTATGTACACAAATCTCATCTCCTGTGTACTTAGTATATACTTAAATACAGGTAACAGAAACTGATTGTTCGATAAACAAATTCATTTTAATCTGTGGACCCCCTGAGATAGCCTTGGCCCCCCTAATTACCTAATTAGTTGACAATTATTTCATCATGATTAATCTGATTGTTTCAATCCTAAATTGGAGTATTTTTTTAAGCTGCAGCCACTGACCCGAACCAGCTCAGTGACACAATGACAGCATAAAGCAGTTTTGGTGAGGACTTTTGTGTGTCCACATACAGCCACAGCAACCACACCTGAGGAAGCTGGGCCAGAACAAATGAAGAGGCCCACACCAGAGGGGACCAGCTCTTATATAAGCAGGCCAAGAACGAACCAACTAAGGAGAGCAGAGCAGCTAAAAGAAGCTGTGAAAGGACAAAGTTCATGCTGCATGTTTATTGCGGCTCTATGATCTAAAAGGGGCTTAAATTATGATTAAATCTTTTCTGCAATCATAACCAGCAAAGTTTTTTGTCTGTAAATTCTAGTGTGTTGGTTTAGATTTTACTTAAAGGCAAAGCTTTCACCACCTTCATCACACCCAAACTGTTCTCTTCAATTGGATTTTTGTGTTTAATTGTGATGTAAGGGCAAAAATGTTATCACAAGAATCTCAATCAAAGGGCTTATCTCCTGTATGGATCCTCATGTGAATGCTTAAATGTGGCTTGATGAAAAAGCTTTTTCCACAAGTATCACAACTAAAGGATTTCTCCCCTGTGTGGGTTTTTGTGTGCTGGTTTAAAGTTGTTTTTTTGGTAAATATTTTCCCACAAAGATCACACTTATAAGGTTTGTCTCCTGTGTGGATTTTCATGTGCTTGCCCAAATTGGACTTCTTTGAAAATCTCTTTTCACATGCATCACTATCAAAGGGTTTTTCTGCTGAGTGGATTCTCATGTGTATGTTTAAGTCTGACTTGGAGGCAAACCTTTTCCCACAACCATCACAACTAAAAGGTTGATCTCCTGTGTGGATTCTCATGTGGTTGTTTAAAAGTGACTTGTAGGCAAGTCTTTTTCCGCAACTATCACAACCAAGAGACTTCTCCCCTGTGTGGGTTTTTATGTGCTGGTTTAAAGTTGTTTTACGGATAAATCATTTCCCACAAACATTACAACTAAGGGATTTCTCCCCTGTGTGGCTTTTTGTGTGTGGGGCTAAATGTGACTTCTGGGAAAATCTTTTTGCATGTAGCGACAGTTGACAGTCACTGGCGTTGACTTTGCAGCAATCCCTCATACTGAGCATGCATGTAGTGACAGCGGAGAGGAAAAACTCCCTTTTAACAGGAAGAAACCTCCAGCAGAACCAGGCTCAGTGTGAGCGCCCATCTGCCATGACCGACTGGGGGTTTGAGAGAACAGAGCAGACACACAAAGAGAACAAAGAAGCACTGATCCAGGAGTACTTTCTATGGGAAGGAAAAGTAAATGTTAATGGATGTAGCTCCTTTAGTCGTTTCACCTAGAAAGAAAGAACAGATAAACTCTGAGCCAGTTTTCAAGGTTAGAGAATGAAAGAGAGCACATAGAGTTAGTCAGAGTAAAAGCTCAGTCAGTAGCCATGTCTAGGAGAGAGAAAGGGTTAAACACTGAAAGACAGGGTCATGTGTATCATCGGTAGAAGGTGAGCATTAAGTTGTTGCCAGCAGAAGCTTGGATGATGCCCCTATCCAGAAAGGTGTTACAGGTAGACACAGAGTCAGGCCAGTTGTAGCTTCTAGGAAGAGAAAAGAGAGAACAAAGTTAAAAGCTGAAATAACAGCAAATAATGCAAAATTGGAGAGTAGTGCGAGAATGTAGCGAACAGGGTGAAAGTCTCTTTATGTCCTCCAGAAGGCTAAGCCTATAGGAGCATAACTACAGAGATAACTCAGGATAACCTAAGCCACTCCAACTATAAGCTTTATCAAAAAGGAAAGTTTTAAGCCTAGCCTTAAAAGTAGACAGGGTGTCCGCCTCACGGACTAAAACTGGGAGCTTGTTCCACAGGAGAGGAGCTCGATAACTAAAGGATGTGCCTCCCATTCTACTTCTAGAGACTCTAGGAACCACCAGTAAACCTGCAGTCTGAGAACAAAGTGCTCTGTTAGGAACGTATGGAACCATCAGATCTCTGATGTATGATGGAGCTAGATCTAGAATTACATGCATTATGAAAAAATTTATCTTAGAACTAGAGAAGAAAATCTGATAAATATTATCAGTGAACAGTACAGTAGGTAAAATCAGAGATGCCACAATGGTGTGATAACCTGGACTGTAAATATATTGGTTTCACGGTGTCATGGTATCAATATGAAATTCTAAAACACAAAGGTATCCAATGATTTAATTGTCTTTCTTTACGGTGGCGCAGTTGGTAGCATTGTTACCTGGCAGCAAGAAGGTCCTGGGATCAACTCCTGGCCGGGGGGTCCTTCTGAATTGAGTTTGCATGTTCTCCCCATGCATGCGTGGGTTCTCACTGGGTACTCCAGCTTCCTCCCACAGTCCAAAAACATGCTTGTTAGGTTAATTGGTCTCTCTAAATTGCCCTTAGGTGTGTGTTGCCCTGCGTTGGAATAAAAAATTACTGACTGTTTTGAAGATTTTGATAACTGTTGATGTTTTTATTAGAAAGCTTGATCCTTTTGATGGGTTATGATTTTACTCAGAATGTCTCTTTACTCCTGTCTTACAGATAAATGCTTTTTAAGGCAAACAAGGGCATTTTTATTTTAGGTATAATATACAACAAATCTAAGATCAACAGCAGAAGAGAAACTTTGCTGCTGGAAGGTTTTAAAAACAGCTCATCTCAAGTCCATGATTCACTGGAACGTCTGTGCAGCACCTTTATGGCCGAACGGCATCCGTAAAAACTCAAAAAAACCCAAAAGGAGCGATTTTCACTTCTGTTAATGGCGGCTCATTACCTATTTTACAACTTTCAATTGGTATATGGGTTAGGTTGATTTTAGTGGCTCAGCACGAGCCCCAAGGGCATTGTTTTAACAAGTTTGGCTTAAGGAAACCTATAAAAAACCTCCTAAAATCATTTGGAACCAAGCAACAAGACTTTTTACCACCAACGAAAAACCCAGAAATAAGGTGACTCAAATAATTCACCACAATAAATTATTGTTCACAATAAATCTAGAATTTTATATGCTTTATTTAATTTTGCAGGTGTCAGTAACAGATTAACAATCAGCAAAATTGAATAATAGAAATAAATCAATCAACTTAACCTATCTTTCCCTAAAGCTGAAACTGGTAAGGCTGAAGAGGTTTTGGAGACGGAGGCTCACCATGGATCCGACTGGAGTGATTTCTTCAGTAGGCCACAAGTGATTGTTTTCTTGGATGAGAGGCAAATCTTCAGTTTTCTTCCTCTAAGTGGACAGGCACTGATGCTCGGGGTTTCAATGGCAAAGTTGAAAAAAAAAAATTTCAATTTAAAAAACGAAAACTTTGTTGGCATATGTTTCAAATGTCAGTAGCTTCCAGAGCCTGAATAGTTGAAGGAAACCTTTGAGGTGTAATTGAGGTTGGTTCAGGATTTCCAGAAGCCTGAAACTTAGAGCAATCAGTTGTTCACTGACCAAGTTCACTTCAGTTGTCTTGGTAAAAATGCAACAGATGAAATTCAGATTCTCAATTCTGAGTTGCAACTCTTCTCAGGGCACACGGGTTGATCCTCTCTATAATGCAGAATTGTCAGCGGGGCTGCGTCTCCGGTCTTCTGATTCATCTGTAGCTTCTTTCTTTGTCCCATCTTGTTCGCTGGTCTTCTGCAAGGAAACGACCCCGTTTCTTTCTTTGGCAGAGTTTTTATAGTGCAGATAGCCTCACTGCTCATCCCCTGCTGCCGGGCAGGCTATCCCATCATTGAGTTACATGGTCGCCGTGACTTTTCGGTGCCGTCTCCTGGCCTCCGTAGACAGAGTCGTAAACATCCCCCAGCTGGCTCCCTGTGTTATGACTTTTGCATGTTTTTTGACCATCATGACTCCCGCTCCCATCCTGGTCCGATGACTTTTGCCTGTTTTTCGAACTTCAGACTGATGAAAACAGCATGAACCTGGCTTCTCGTTTCTCGCTCCCATGCTTGTTATGACTTGATCTTGCTCGTTGACCTTCCATCCATGCCCAGTTCCCATGAGCTGGCTCTCCTCTGCCCCTCCCGTCCTAATGTTATGTCTCTGCCGCCTCTGGCTCCCAAGCCATGGTGCCCTCCTTATCTGCTCAGCCTCAAGCTTTCTAACACACCATTTCTCTGCTTCTTGCTCTCATACCAGTTATAGCTAAAAAAAAAAACATCACTTCATTTTTATGAATACATCACAATTGATTAACATTACCACTCTTCATTACATTTAATAATTGTAGAAACATAGAAAATCATCATACATGTTGCTTTGATTATACTTGTAGTTTTCTACTTCTGAAAAAGATAAGACAGTCACAGTTAATGTGTGACTTTAAAACTGTATTATAATCTTAACTGAGAAAAAACGTGTTCATGCTCGAAAACCCTCCATTGTGGCAGAATTACAACAATTCTGCAGAAATTAGTGGACCAACATTCCTCCATAGGGCTGTAAAAGACTCATTGCATGTTATAGCAAATGCTTTATTGCAGTTGTTGCTGTTGAGGGTTAGCCCAACCAGTTATTAGGTTTAGGTGGCAAACACTTTTTCACCACTATCTATCTGGTGTATATCCACTCCCGGGCAAACTAAATAAGCGAGCTGCTGCTGCTGCTTTTCAGAACAAGCAACTGGGACTTCCATGAATCTGCCACTATTGGCTAGCTAAACTGATAACAGACGTGGAAAAACATTGCTTCCTGGGACCTACGCAATATGGTGTAAAGAGGGTCTTAAATTATGCTTAATAATCATAACCAGCAAAGGGTTTATCTTTTATTTCATCAAAAAAGTGTCTCTCCAGTTTGGATTCTTGTGTGTATGTTTAAAGATGACTTGAAGGCAAAGAAGTTGCCACAAGCATCTGAACCAAATGTTGTTTCTCTCCTGTGTGGATTTGTCATGTGTTTGTATAAATATGATTTTGAAGCACAACTTTTTCCACATGCATCACAAGCAAATGTTAATCTCCTGTGTGGATTTTCATGTGTCTATCTAAATTTGACTTCCAGGAAAATCTCTTTCCACATGCATCACAGGCGAAGGGTTTGTCTTCTGTGTGGATTTTCATGTGTTTGTCTAAATATGACTTCCAGGCAAATCTTTTTCCACATGCATCACAACTAAAAGGTTTGTCTCCTGTGTGGATTCTCATGTGTGTGTTTAATTGTGACTTGACTGCAAATCGTTTTCCACATGCATCACAACCAAAAGGTTTATCTCCTGTGTGGATTGTCATGTGTTTATCTAAAGTTGACTTCTGCACAAAGCTTTTTCCACATACATCACAACCAAAGGGTTTGTCTCCTGTGTGGATTCTCATGTGTGTGTTTAATTGTGACTTGAAGACAAATCTTTTTCCACATGTATCACAACCAAAAGGTTTATCTCCTGTGTGAATTCTCATGTGTGTGTTTAATTTTGATTTGACTGCAAATCGTTTACCACATGCATCACAACCAAAAGGTTTATCTCCTGTGTGAATTCTCAAGTGTGTGTTTAAATCTGACTTGTAGTGAAATCTTTTTCCACATACATCACAACCAAAGGGTTTGTCTCCTTTGTGAATTCTCATGTGCTTTTTTAAAACTGACTTGTAGCAAAATCTTTTTCCACATACATCACAACTAAAAGGTTTATCTCCTGTGTGAATTCTCATGTGTGTGTTTAATTTTGATTTGACTGCAAATCGTTTACCACATGCATCACAACCAAAAGGTTCATCTCCTGTGTGGATTCTCATGTGTTTATCTAAAGTTGACTTCTGCACAAATCTTTTTCCACATGCATCACAACCAAAGGCTTTGTCTCCTTTGTGAATTCTCATGTGTATGTTTAAATTTGACTTGTAGGCAAATCTTTTTCCACATGCATCACAACTAAAGGGTTTCTCCCCAGTATGGACTTTTGTGTGTTGTTTTAAATTATATTTCCTGGTAAAACCTTGACCACACTCACCACAATTAAACGTTTTACTACCTTTCTGGACATTTGTCAGTGAATCTATAATTTTCTTTTCTCTGAAACAAGTCTCATTACCGGAACAATCTGAAGACGTTAATCTTGGATGACATGTCATGTGACTCTGAAGAGAGCGTCTGTTAGCAAATTTTCCCCCACACTCAGAGCAGCTCAAAGATTTGTTGACAGTGTTTCTGCCTGACCCTGGAGTCCTGCTCTCCTTCCAATCCTCCTCACTGTCTTCAGTTTCAGAGTCTGATAAGTGTTTAAGCTCAGATTCATGATGCTTCACATCCTCTTCATCATCTTCACTGTCTTTAGTCAGTGAATAGTTGGAAAAGCCTCCATGAGTATTTAGATCTGGGTTTATGCTGGTTTCTGATGTTCCACAGTCCTCTACTTTAATTTCTGCTTTTATCTGGTCAGTTGAGCTGCTGCTTGGAAGATCTCTGTCGTCTGTCTGGTGTTGATGAAGCTGAGAGAACAGAGGTTTCTCTTCATCCTCTTCACTCGTCATATGAACAACAGTTACTGGAAACCTGGTATCATCAGTCTCCTCCTTCACATTCAGTTGCTCTCCATCCTGGCTGGCCCAGATTCTTTCACTTTCCTCCTTTATGTGGAGGAGCTCCAGCTCCTGTTGGTCCATATCAGGACTTTGTTCTTCAGGAGCCTCTTCTTTAAAATCTGCAGACATCATTGAAAGACATTACATGCATTATGAACAACTTTACCTTGACAATGTTACAAAGATAATAAAGATTAGAACAATCTGATATACACTCACCGGCCAGCTGCTCGTTAACACAAATTTCCAATCAGCCAATCACATGGCAGCAACTCAATGTATTTAGGCATATAGACATTGTCAAGACAATCTGCTGCAGTTCAAACCGAGCATCAGAATGGGGAAGAAATGTGATTTAAGTGACTTTGAACGTGGCATGGTTGTTGGTGCACAGATTGCTGGTCTGAGTATTTCAGAAACTGCTGATCTACTGGGATTTATAAGGATTACCTTCTCTAGGGTTTACAGAGAATGGTCTGAAAAAGAGAAAATATCCAGTGAGAGGCAGTTCTGTGGGAGCAAATGCCATGTTGATGCCAGAGGTCAGAGGAGAATGGCCAGACTGGTTTGAGCTAATAGAAAGGCAACAGTAACTCAAATAACCACTCGTTACAACCAAGGCATGCAGAAGAGCATCTTTGAACCTACAACACGTCGAACCTTGAGGCAAATAGGCTATAGCAGCAGAAGACCACACCAGGTGCCACTCCTGGCAGCTAAGAACAGGAAACTGAGGCTACCATTCGCACAGGCTCACCAAAATTGGACAATTGAAGATTGGAAAAATGTTGCTTGGTCTGACGAGTCTCGATTTCTGCTGCAACATTCGGATGGTGGGGTCAGAATTTGGCTTCAATAACCTGAACGCCTGGATACATACTGCCTTATATCAATGGTTCAGGCTGGTGGTGTGGGTGATATTTTCTTGGCACATTTGGGGCCCCTCAGTACCAATTGAGCATCGTTTCAACGCCACAGCCTACCTGAGTATTGTTGCTGACCATGTCCATCCCTTTATGACCACAGTGTACCCATCTTCTGATGGTTACTTCCAGCAGGATAACGCGCCATGTCATGAAGTACGAATCATCTCAGACTGGTTTCTTGAACATGACAATGAGTTCACTGTACTCAAATGGCCTCCACAGTCACCAGATCTCAATCCAATAGAGCACCTTTGGGATGTGGTGGAATGGGAGATAACAACTGAAAATATGTCTTATAGTCTAGGTTCTTCAAAGTAGCCACCTTTTGCTTTGATTACTGCTCCGCACACTCTTGGCATTCTGTTGATGAGCTTCAAGAGGTAGTCACCTGAAATGGTTTTCACTTCACAGGTGTGCCCTGTCAGGTTTAATAAGTGGGATTTCAAGCCTTATAAATGGGTTTGGGATCATCAGTTGTGTTGTGGAGGAGGTGGATACAGTACACAGCTGATAGTTCTACTGAATAGACATTTAGAATTTGTATTATGGCCAGAAAAAAAAGCAGCTAAATAAAGAAAAACGAGTGGCCATCAATACTTTAAGAAATGAAGGTTAGTCAGTCCTAACAACAGGAAAAACTTTGAAAGTGTCCAAGTGCAGTCGCAAAAACCATTAAACGCTACAAAGAAACTGGCTCACATGAGGACCACCCCAGGAAAGGAAGACCAAGAGTCACCTCTGCTGCGGATGATAAGTTCATCCGAGTCACCAGCCTCAGAAATCGCAGGTTAACAGCAGCTCAGATTAACAGGTCAATGCCACACAGAGTTCTAGCAGCAGACGCATCTCTAGAATAACTGTTAAGAGGAGACTGTGTGAATCAGGCCTTCATGGTAAAATAGCTACTAGGAAACCACTGCTGAGGACAGGCAACAAGCAGAAGAGACTTGTTTGGGCTAAAGAACACAAGGAATGGACATTAGACCAGTGGAAATCTGTGCTTTGGTCTGATGAGTCCAAGTTTGAGATCTTTGGTTCCAACCACCGTGTCTTTGTGCGGCGCAGAAGAGGTGAACGGATGGACTCTACATGCCTGGTTCCCACCGTGAAGCATGGAGGAGGAGGTGTGATGGTGTGGGGTTGCTTTGCTGGTGACACTGTTGGGGATTTATTCAAAATTGAAGGCATACTGAACCAGCAAATAACAACTGGACTATAACAGTAGAGGACGGATGGATGTTTAGGTAAATGTTACCGATCATTTATTGTCACCGAGGTGGACTGCTAGGCCATATCACCCAGCCCTACATTGTATGATGTAAAAGGGTCTTAAATTATGCTTAAATTTTTTCCACAATCATAACCAGTAGGGGCTTTTCTTTACTGTAAATTCTAGTGTGTTTGTTTAGATTTGAATTTTTTGAAGTTTTTACCACATTTATCACATCCAAAACGTTTCTCTTCAGTTCGGATCCTTGTGTGTTTGTTTAAAGATGACTTGAAGGAAAAAATGTTACCACAAGCATCTCAACCAATGGGATTTTCTCTCCTGTGTGGATTTGTCATGTGTTTGTATGAATATGATTTTAAAGCAAAACGTTTTCCACACACAAGCAAATTATTCTGTGTGGATTCTCATGTGTATTTTTAATTGTGACTTCCAGGCAAATATTTTTCCACATGCATCACAGCTAAAGGGTTTGTCTCATGTGTGTCTAACTTTAACTTACAGCGGCCTGTCTTGTGTACCTTTAAAGGCTTTTGTGAGCTTCTGAAGGCAGGCTCAGAAGCTTCACTTTAGGAAGTTAAAATCCTCCTTTTATTTTCTTTTTGTCAAAAACCTGAAACTAAGGAAGCTTAGATAGCTTTTATTCAAAAACCAACAACACCCGGCTTAATGTCGCTTCCCCTTTCCCTGGCTGAGCTGGGTTGCAACATTTAATGGGGGCGCGTCCTGGATCTTAATGTAATCCTGGTGACTGAACCAAAAAAAGTAAAAAATATACACACGGCCACCGGCCGTAACAACGCAGCTCCTCTCTTGGGATGAACGAGACAAGTTTAACTCCCTTAACAGACCTGTTGTTACTAAATAATTTCAAGGCAGGTGGAAGTATAAAGCTTTGATTATAAAAAACAACTAAAGGTTTTATTAAATCCCCTTTATTACATTAATAACACAAACATATCTTGGTGCCACTACCAGCCACTAGGGGGCAATATTCTTTCCAAACCAAACAAGAAGAACTAGTTGATTGTGGAGGTGTTATGGTGTAGTTAGTTTTGTTGATTGAGGTGGGTGCAGATGAAAGTTAAAACCTGGTAATTCAGCAGATAAACTGACCGACGATCAGGCCCCCAAGCACTAACTGCTATTTTTTTTTAAATAGTGTTGGCATGAAGAAGGAAACATCCAAACCTAATCTGTGCATGCAGAACATTGGCATACATCATCTGGTGTCTCTTCCTCTGCTGCGTCCTGCCGCTGTTTGAGCTCCTGCTTCCCTCCAGTTTCTTTAACCAGATGTTCCTCAAGCTGCTGGACTTCTTTCCAGAGTTCATCAACTGCTGCTGCTGCAGCTCTCTTACAGCTTTATCAACACTCCCGCTTCTGGGCTGCTGACGAACAGAGAACAAAGGATGAAGAACCCGGAAGAGATCCAAGTGTTTGGGAAGAGGGGGCGGGGCCAGCGGAACCGGAAATCATGACTAAATGTATTATTGTTTTCCACACCTCAAGGAGAATAAAGTAGTGTCTGTACTTCCACTTAGAAAACACAATCTTCCCTCCAGACCCGCCATTGTTGCAGCTTACATCTGCTAGTTTACCTGAGCAGGGCTGCTGGGGGCGTTTCTGTGTAAACTGAACTCTGCCTCTGATTGGTTTACCTTGAAAGCCTCCTCTATCTTCTTCTTCTTTTATATTGGCGGTTCGCAAACAACTGAAGGAGGCATTACCGCCACCAACTGGTAAGGAGTGTGGACCACATGACATCTATACATACTTATACATACCCCTACATACACTAAATCCTACAACTTACACTGTTTTAAAAAATAAAATATTAAATGCTTCTATAATAGCATTATAGAAAGATTACATTCATCAATACTACCATTTATATCCACTTTTTGTAGTTTTATTTCACTATTATTCCTAAAGGTTTCCCAATCTGCAGATCTAAAGCACCATTTTTTCATCCCATTTATACAATATTTCTCTATATGTAGTTTTACTTCAGTAATAATAGGGAAGTGATCACTTCCTATAGTTGTTTTATTGATTACTTTCCATTAACACCTGCTAGAGAATCTGAAACTAATGTTAAATCAATTTCCGACACTGTATTTTCTCTCAAATTAATTTTTGTCCCACTCCCATCGTTCAAAACTACCAAATATTTCACATCCATTATTTCTTCAACTACACCCCATTTTGATCATTATGATCACTCCATAGTGAGCTATGTCCATTAAAATCCCCACAAATCACTTTATCCTCTAAATACTTCCCAAATTCCTCCATTAGATCTAAAGAAAGTCTTAAAATAATAAATTCTAACTCTTTTCCTTTATCTCAAACTCTAAATTGAATCCCCTTTTTAATGAATATTATACATCCTCCTCCTGATGATCCGTCTCTATCTCTTCTAATGCTTTCATATCCTTTGATAACAAAATCAAGATTTGGTTTTAGCCAAATTTCCTGATTGCATATAATATCTAATTCTTCTTTAAAATCCCTAATAAATCATTTAAACTGTTGCCCATTTGAAATTAGACTTCTATCATTCCATTGTAAGACGATCAATTTGTTCTTTCTTCCAGTCCTCCTACCCTCCCTTCTTCCCCTAATCTCTTATTTATGTGCTCCCATGATATATCCTTAATACTGAAAAACCTCTCTGCTCCTTTCACGATTATTTTGATTTTCTCTGTCTTGTGCTTAACTTGATCTGTACAATTAATTACATCAGCAATAAACAGCATAATCTTTTCAAATGTCAGTACTGTGTCTGATCTAATCTGCCTTTGCTCTGGTGTTGGACTCAGCTGAACTTTTCCTGGAACATATTTTGGTTTCTTCACTCTTTTTGCAGCTTCTGCATAACTTCTATTATTAATGAGTTCAACTTGTTCAATTTCCACTACTTTTCTCCTTACTTCACATCCTCCATGAGTCACCCTGTGTTGCCCTCCACAGTTCCAACAAGTATCCTTTCCATTTTTACATTCATCATACCCATGCTCCCCTCCACACTTTGGACATCTTTGTTTCCCCTTACATGCTGCTGCGATATGTCCATATCTCTGGCATTTATAACATCTTAGAGGAGGAGGAATGTATGGCCTAACAGGAAAACACATACACCCTACTTTTATTCTTTCAGGAAGAGTAGCTGTTTGAAACTCCAACATCACCTAAAGACTTTCTACTCTTTTTCCTTCAACTGTTCTCATCAGTCTTTTTCTTTTGTTTATTTCACTTCCATAGAATCATATTGAACTAATTCAACTTTAACTGTCCTTTTATTTGGTTTTGTCTCTAAACTTTAAACCAACTCTTTATTTTCCTCTCCAGGCTGCAGAGTCTGCTGATATAAACATGCATCATGCATTCATGTTTTTCCTGATAAACTGTGTAAAATAATGTGCACTACATGTGGCATCCCTGCTACTTCACACTTTGAGCTTGTTAAATGTTTGAAGCTAAATATTTCTAGGATAAAAGGCATCATCTGGCAGATTAGCTCAGATTGCTTCAAAACTCTTCCATGATGAAGAGCATTAGTGAAAACGAAGACTGGTCATAGTTGGAAAGTGTTTTAGCTGTGATCAAATAGCTCCGTCTGTTAGAGGATCTCCTGTAGTCTGTAGGGTCGGTTCTCTGAAGGTTCCTGAGGACCAACAAGCTGACAAGGAAATGGATCCATAAAAAGTTTGAAACACAAGAGTGTCGACCTGTTGGATGGTCTCTACAACATGAGACCAGTTTGAAGCTGAAATGGTTCTAACTGAAGACCCAAATAGTGTCAGACATTAAAGACAGATGAAGGATTTTTATTACACTGTATGAAGGCTGCAGACACCAACAAACAAGATGTTCTGGACTGAGACATTTTGACTGCTGGGAATTTATCTCACTTGGTGAGCTTGACTTTGATTCCAATAACTTTAAACCTGTAACTGTGTCAAACTGACCAGATGTTCTCAATCAAAGGTTTTCTCTCTGAATGGAGATAAAGAAATGTTGGCTTTAGTTCTTCATCTGGTCATCTGAGAGGAACATTGCTGATAAACTGTTGGACATGATGATCTCAGAGTGGAAAGTTTGAACCATGTTTCATGTATCATGTGTGACCTGGTAGATCAATGTGTTGGTTAGTATGAACTGCATGGGCTTCATCTAAAACCAACTGTGTCAGGGTTTAAACGCAGCAAACTGGAGGAAGGACAGACAGGGTATGAAACACAGAAAACATCTGATTCATGGAGACACTGATCAAGAATGATCATATCTGTGCAGCGTCCCAACTCAGTTACCTTCTGCTACAACTAATCTGTCCACTAGAGGGAGCACAGATACTTCCACAGGTTCTGCTTCAAACTTAAAGATGAAATAACTGCATTCAGTGTTATTTGACTACTTTGTTAAATCTTTGAATAAAGAAATGTCTGTTTTTATTTCCTTGATTTCCTTCAA
Source organism: Girardinichthys multiradiatus (assembly GCF_021462225.1). NCBI lineage: Eukaryota > Metazoa > Chordata > Actinopteri > Cyprinodontiformes > Goodeidae > Girardinichthys > Girardinichthys multiradiatus. The sequence goes on along the minus strand of NW_025917679.1, from coordinate 2,113 downwards.
ATAGTTTTAAGAAGCAACGTCCAGCTTTCTGACTCAATAACTCATTTTATTAAGAATTGGAGGATAAAGAAACCAAACACTGACAAACACATTTAACACGACTAAAACAAGATGAAATGCTGAAGGAAAGAACTCAGTGTGTCATGTTCATTTTTCATGATGTGTTTTTAATCAAATATTTAGACTGAAAATAAAACAAGTCAAATAACACAACAGCAACAAATTTCCGCCCACTGCTCTAAAAGTGAGAGCTGTAAAAAACGACAGCATGAATAAAAGCAAATAAAAACAGAAGGTTACAGTAAACACACATAAAATGATTCCTTGGCTGCTGATATAGAAATGACCTGTTACTGGATACAAATTCACATTTACCTTCAGAAAGTTCAACCATGTTTTCCAGCTGGAGCCAAACACTGTTGAGCTGGATGTCACCTGTGCTGAAAGCCAGCAGATAACCAAACCCCAGCATGATTTCAATGTGTGAGAACATAATAGAAGGGGAGGAAGGGAGGGAATAAAGCTCAGACAGCATGGGATCAAAGTCTGTGGTGACATTAACTTCAGTCCAACTGTGGAAATAAAAAGATAAAAGTCCAGAAAAAGACATAAAACCTGAATGAGCCAACAGCTCAGTGTGATAGACTAAAGTACTGAGAACATTTAGTGTCCTAGTTCAAGTCCTCAGCTGTACAAAGAGCTTGTATTAATAGATCTTTACCATAAATTATGTTGAGACTATGTTCAACTTGACATTAGTTAGTAAAGTTGAAAGAAAATTCACATTAGTTGATAAACCAGCTGCTGTCAGCTCCATCCATCACAATGAGCCAATAGGTCAGAGGTCATGACTGAAAGGCTTTACAATATTACAGTAAAATGTCTGTTTGAATAGCTTAAGGTGTTTGCTCAGAGATCAGCAACATGGAGGTCATTGGATCAAGACTGAGAAGATCCATGTTTTTAAAAACCAAAACTGAATAATTTGAGAGAACTTTGAAGAACATTTCAAAGAGTTGAACCAGTGTGAGTCAATAGCTCAACATGATGGACCGTAGGGTGGAAATTCAGGAAAGTCTGGGTTCAATATCTCATTAGGAACCATTTAGGAGCTGATTTGTTGTGAAGAACCTCAGAGTCTGTATTTTGAGAAGTTCAGGGATGAAAGTGAAAAGTTGAAAAGCACCAAGAGAAGAGAGATGAGAGAGGAGCAGACCTGGTGGTGTGGAGGAACTGTCTGTGACCAGAAGATGTCAGTGGTGGAGTTCCTGGGTTCAAGTCCTGCCTGAGCTACGACCTGGAGAGAAGATCTAGTCCTGCATAATGGTTTGATCAGAGTGTAGAGAGAACTGTTGACAAGGTCAAAGCACATCTAGATGTTGGAGAAGCAGGACAATAAAAGGAAAGAACCTTTAAACTGCATGTAACAACCACTACATAGTTTAGCATTTATTACACACAGTTAACATACTTACTTACTTTAGTGAACTAAACTACGGCCCAGACTCTTACTGATTATGTTGTTAACAACATTACTACCACAGGGGAAAACTAGAGGGGTTTTATATTTTATTCTTCCTGCGACCGACTGACCAACCAATGTGTCTACTAACTGGAATGCAGCAACAAAGAATGAGAAAACATTTCAACGACCAATAGAGGAGGAATAACTAGCAGCAAAATACTTGCTGTTGTAAAACTAGGTGTGATTGTAGTAGGACCTATGGGGCAAAGAAGGGAAGGAACACACGCTTGCATTTTCACAACATATACTAAAAACATCTAGATATAATGGGCGTGTTAAGTTGTTTTAGAGAGAATGATTTACAATGTAATGGGTTAAGCACAAACAGCATGTATGTATGTATGTGTTTTTTTCAGGGATTAGAGAGTATATAACAGCTAAGCTTTTTAGGATGATCCAGGCCTAGTTGTGGTGGAGATTTGAACCAGACGCTGCACCACTGGCGACTTACGGTCGCGAACAGTCCCCACCACAAGACCCTTCACACATTATTATTTACAGAGAGCACATTAGTACATAGATTCAGCTGGGGCAGGATGTGGTCACCCTATGTCCAGTCATAATGTTTCAGGTCAGCTGCCCTGAAGG
>NW_025917678.1:443790-451236 GCF_021462225.1 Girardinichthys multiradiatus | reverse complement strand
GCTTCAGAAAGCACCAATGTTTCCAGTTAAAGGTTTCTTCAGCTGAATGAGTGGAACCTTCTCTTCACGGTTCCTCTGTTATTCTGTAATTGGACCCATGTTGCTCACAGCAGGGTCATGCTGACGAAGTCGCTGATGGTGGTTCCCAGAGTTTGAGTTGGTCTCCCTCTTCAGCATCTTTTGATACCAGACCCGAATCACATGATAAACCAGAATATTTCCCACTTCTTCACTGAAGATGGTCTCAGTTTCATGTTCAGGAAAAATCTTTTTCTTTGGCTTCCAGTCAGAAATAATAATATAAATCATGTAAAAATATGTCTTCAATAAATCAGGATTAGACATTTCTGCTCTGTCTCTCTGGAGTCGTTCCCTCACACTTTGTTAGCTTTAAAAAGCAAACTGAGGTCGACCCAACTACTGAGCAAACTTTGTTCTGTCAGCTTCAGTCAGACCCAGGCTCAGTAAAACCCAGTTCCAGCTGGAAACCATTAAAATGACTGAAAGAACAGAACAGTATCTGACTGTGAGGTTGTCACACCTTCACAAAGTCTGAACCGATCAGATGCTGCATCAGCAGGTCTGATGATGTTCAGGAGGAAGTGATTCAGGAACAGAAAGTGTCTCAGCCTGGATTAAACCACAGCTAGTCTGCCAGTCCAGTCCAGATGGTCTCACAGAGAACTGGGTTCAGTCCAGCTCATCAACCACATCATCTAAAACAATGAGTCATATCCATGATGGAAGAACAGAGAGCAGATCAGAGGTTCTGGAATGGGGTGTTATTGGGTCAGGGTTAGAACATACTCAAGCAATTATAGGGCTTTCTAAGGTACATCATATATGTGCTCATTCTTGTTTATTATTTAGAAGTTACATTTAAGTTATAAAAATCCAATAAAATGGTTCCTGAAGTTGGACTCTGAAGGTCAGAGGTCGCAACCAACCCTGAACTCCAGTTCAATATAAAACATTCAGTGTGTTGAAAGCTGCAGGAACAAACTGTTTATTTGTGCTTCTGATGGTTTGTATCATTTTGAACCAGTGGTGCAGACAGTACTGGACCATCTTTGACTATGAACATGTTCCTTTAATGTTTGAATGCTTGAGATAGAAAGATATGCTTTATTCTTGGATTTATATTAATATTGTTTCTCCTGTATTAAATGCAGACTGTTGGCATTTTATTCTCCCACAGAAAAGAGGAACTGTCTCTTTCAGTGTTGCTCAAGTGCTGTAGTAATGAGTCTGCATCATATTCATGCAGGAGCATGTAGCAATGGGTGGAGTAGGCTGGGGTCTTCTCACTGAAACCGTAGCTTTAATGTTCTCCATCAACAGACATGTATGGAGATGCAGCGCTTAGAGGCAGCGACACTGTGACCATATAGAGCTGAAACAAACAGAGATGTGTCAATGTGAAAATCAATGTTTAGATGAAGGAATGAAGTGAAGCTGTCAGTGAAAGGTGTCACCTCCTCCTGTTCTCCTTTCACTGCTCCTCATCATCTCTAGCCAGGTTCTCTGTCTGAAAACTGAAAAGGAGCAGACCCACTTTTCACATGAATCCCAACTAGAACTTTATCAAAATAACTAAATATAAATAAAACTTTTAGGAAAGTTGGACTTTCTGCTCTTGTTTGAATTATGTTAAAACAAAGAGAAAAACCTGCAATCACTTAGTTTTATCTTTGTTTCTGTGCTGACCGTTTTCTCAGCAGCCAAATCCAAAGTAAATTTCAGTTCCTCCCAACGAAAACCTGCTTCATGAAGGAGAACCTTTAATATCCTCCTGAGTTGTTAGTTTATCACCTGGAACAACAATTAGTTCCTCTCTGACCATGGAGGTCTGGGTTGTAACAGCATGTTGCTGAAGAGGTGACGATACAAACCATCACATCTACACTCAAGATGTTGGGGTTTTTCTAGTTTACTGCTGAGGTTTTATATTAACTCAGTTATTTCAGACACAGTTTATACCAACAGAGAAAAGACAAAGAACCAAACCTTGTTGGTCTTTGAACTAAGATTGGAATAACAGTCTTGTTGCAACCAAAAATGACGTCCAAAATTCAGCTTCTTCACAGGCAGCAGGACATCTTCTTGACTGAATCCATCTGGTCCTCGACACACTGCAGGTATCTAGTGTCAGAGAAACAAATGCAACCACAGAGCATCACTGAGCCACCACCATGCATCAACATAGACAAGATCTTTCAACGTTTTAATGCCAGAATCTTCCAGTTCTGATCAATGGCTCCAAACAACAGAATCCTAAAGCCTCTTTGTCTCATTTATATAATTGTGGGTAAACTGAAGCTGAGTTTTCTTGTACTTTTGGTCCAGTAGTCGTGTTTCTCTTGGAGTTCAAACATGAAGCCTTTCAGCATTTACAAACCCAATTCCTAAAAAGTTGTGACGATGTGTAAAACGCAAATAAAAATAGAATAGAATGATTCGCAAATCCTGTTTAGCCTGTATCCAATAGAATCCACTACAAAGAAGAGATATTTAATCTTCAAACTAATAAACTGTATTTTTTTTTTTTTTTTGCAAAGTTCCATTCATTTTGAAATAGTTGCTTGCAACACGTCCCAAAGAAGCTGAGACAGGGACATGTTTACCTCTGTGTTACATAACTTTTCTTTTTAACAACCCTCAATAGGTGAAGGAACTGAGGACACTAATAGTTGAAGCTTCGTAGCTGGAATTCTGTCCCACTCTTGCTTGATGTACAACTTCAGTTACTCAGTAATCTGGAGGTTTCCATCGTCGTTCTTTGCGCTTCATAAAACTCCACAACTTTTCAGTGGGAGACAGGTCTGGACTGCAGGCAGGCCAGTTTAGTACTTGTACTTTATTTGAAATGTGGACTCGTCAGACCACAGGATACTTTTCCGTCAGTCCACCTCGGATGAGCTCAGGTCCAGAGACGCTGACATCACTTCTGGGTGTTGTTGATATCTGGCTTTGACTTTTCATGGTAGAGTTTTAACCTGCACTTGTAGAGACAAACTGTGTTAGCTGACCGTGGTTTTCTGAAGTGTTTCTGAATCTACGTAGTAAAATCCATTACAGAATGATGTCAGTCTTTCATGCAGTGCCTCCTGAGGGGTCAAAGGTCAAGGGCAATCAATGTTAGTTTCGGGCCTTGCCACTTACGTGTAGAGATTTCTCCAGATTCCTGGAATCAGTTAATAATATTATGGACTGTAGATAATAAAATCTCTAAATTCCTTCAATTGTACATTGAGAAATGTTCTTAAACTGTTGGACTATTTGCTCAATCAGTTGTTCACAAAGTAGTGAACCTCGTCCCCTCCTTGCTTGTGAACAACTGAGCCTTTCAGGGACGCTCCTTTTATACCCGATCATGACTCTCACCTGTTTCCAGTTAACCTGTTGACCTGTTTTTGAATCTTCCAAGCAGGTGTTTTTGAGCATTCCTTAATTTTCCCAGTCCTTTGCCAGTCCTATTTAGTGGAATATGTTGCAAGCAACAAATTCAACATATTTTCAAAAAAACAATGAAGTTTACCACTTGGAACATTAAATATCTTACTTTATGGTGTATTCAATTGCATGTCGGTTGAACAGGTTTTTCAAATCTACGTATTCTGTATTTATTTATGTTTTGCATGATATCCCAACGTCATTGGAATTTAGGTTGTAATATGATCCTTAATGTGGAAACTGAAACCTCAGTGGCAGCTGCTGCAAGTCTTCCTGCAGGTGTTTTATGGTCAGATGAAGGTTTTGGACCAAATGTTCCTCAGGAATCTAGTGGCAGCTCTTGATAACGTCGTCTTTCTGCCACATCCTGGTCTCCAGCTGTAGCCACTGTTTCTGTGTTTTTCTTTCGATGTTTCCTGACCTGGTAGCTGCGGCATCAGAATGGGGGATAAAATGAGATGTTAGACAATCACCATCATAGTTACTGGTGTGTGGACACTAATGGTAACGAGATGAATCTGTTTCTCGTCTATATTTTCATAATCAAGCTGCTTGTGGGGAAGAAGTCTAACTGGGAGGAGGAGTGGTGGACTGGTCAGAACAAGATGGATTCTTTAAGTGTTCAGTAACAACAAGCATCACAATGACTAAAATCATTCAGGTTCTGCTTTTCCAGCTGTGATAAGTCAATGTTCTGCTGGATCTCTCGAAATCTGGATTGAGGACCAACTTTTATTCCCCTCCTGCTGTGAATGATGAGCTGAAAGGTCAGAGAAAGAAGGAGAGGTTCTTAGTATTCAGACCATAAACATCACTGATGCACCTGGTTACATAATTAATGATCCTCCTAATTCTTCCAGATCTTCCCTCAGGGTCAGAGATGATTAACTTCTAACTTGTGAACTTTGCTTCCAGCTGAATCTCCAGGAACATTCAGAGTCTCTGCTGTCTTCTTCTGTCCTTGTCCATGTTTGTACTTCAGCAATGATCTAATGTTATTTATTTGCACGTATTTTAGTCTTTTTATATTCTTGAAGTTAGATTTGGGATTATTTTTCTTACACTTTAATGCTGAATGAAATTTTATTTTGAGAGCAAACTGGTCCATGAGTCTGAATGAAACATGATAGATTGTCATAAAATTTACATCTAAATTCTGATAAAACCATATTAGGAGGGCTGCACGGTGGTGCAGATGGTGGGACTGTTGCCTTGCAGCAAGAAGGTCCTGGGTACACCCGGCCGGTGTTTCTGCATGGAGTTTGCATGTTCTCCCTGTGCATGTGTGGGTTCTCACCAGGTACTCCAGCTTCTTCCCACAGTCCAAAAACATGACGGTTAGGTTAATTGGTCTTTCTAAATTTTCCTTAGGGGTGTGAATGAGTGTGTGGTTGTTTGTCCTCTATGTCTCTGTGTTGCCCTGCGATGGATTGGCAACCTGTCCAGGGTGAACCCTGCCTCTCACCCATAGACTGCTGGAGATAGACACCAGCTCCCCCGTGACCCACTATGGAATAAGTGGTAAAGAAAATGACTCACTGACCATTTTAGGATTTTATTTCTTCTGTTTAAATATGTTAACAGGGAATCTATTTTTAATTTCCACAAAAGGGGTTAGTTGTTGAATTCCTTCTGCTCTGCTGCTTCAGAGTCTGTTTTGTTCAAGTCTTCTTCTGTTCTCTGTCTTGCTTAAAGAAACCGTAAGTTTACTTTGTTTCATCGTTAAAGTTGATTTGAACTTTAATAATTTAACAGTGTGTTTCTGCTCTCTGGTGTTTGGAGAACATGTTCTCCTCTTATTTCAGAACCAAGTTTTAGTTTTACTGTATATGAAGGAACATCTACAGGATTATTAGATTATTGTCTGAAACAGTCAACATGATGAGCAGCTGATGTTTGTTTTTCACTAAACTAACAGCTTCGTTTTCAGGTTATTAAATCTAACGTTCATTTTGGAATAACAGTCTTGTTGCAACCAAAAATGACGTCCAAAATTCAGCTTCTTCACAGGCAGCAGAACATCTTCTTGACAGAACAGCTGCTTCCTGTCAATCCTTTCAAAATAAGATGACGTTAACGTTGTTAAAATGTTTCATGTTATTAAATGATGTGAAGCTTTAATGGAACATATAATCCATCTGTATAGTTTGATGACTGAGAAATCCAGCAGGTCCAGATGTTCAGAGTTTGTTCTGCTTCATTTTGTGGAGCTGCAGCAGAAGAAGTTTGACTGATCAATATCTTCACATCATGCAGTGTTTCAGTCTGCAGCTCCTTCACTTTACAGTCAAACTGCAATAATTTCATTCATTGAAACAATCTTTTCATCTCTAACAAACGTCCAACAATCTGTTCTTTCTATTATTAATGTTAAATATGGTTTAGTGTCACAATCTTTGTTTCTGGAATAGAGGAACAACAACTACCTAGACTGTTCATTCTGAGTCCTGAAGGCGGGTCGCTGTGTTTGGAGCAAGAATCAAATCATATTTTTGATGGATTTGGAAAATTGTTGTTGAGTTTATTGAGCAGATCGATGCTGAAAGATTGTTTTTGGAAGTGGTGGTAAGAGGCATAAACTGGTATGTGAATGGTTCAGAATGGACACACAGGAGGACAATATGGACTTTAATAACTGGATGCCAGTAAGTAGTGGAAGAGGAAGAGGAAGAGGAAGACGTAACGCAGAAGAAGGAAAGATATTAAACAGCCCGAGAAGTAAAAGAGAGCTGGAAGAAAAGACTTATGAAGAAGAGAGAGTAGTTAGGAGGAAGAATGTAAAATAATATTAAAACTAAGAAAAGATAAAGAAAATGAGAACCTGATCAGCATCACATTATCTAGAGAAATAAAAAAAGATAGGAGATGTTGACATGGTGAAGGTATTGAGAGACTTAAATTTACTGGTGACGTGTAAAACCGAAGAACAAAGAAGAAAGGCTTTACAAGTTGAAGACATTTGCAAGAAAATGGTGACAGAGAGGAAGATTATAGAAGATAAAATCATTCGGGGGGTAATTCATGGCATTCCTCTGGAGGAAGATATAGACAAATTAAGAAAAGCATTGTTGTTGCACAGGTACAAAATCTCAAGAGATTGACAAAAAATGTAAACGGAGAAAGAGTAGGAAGCCAGTCAATTTTAATTGACTTTGAAGAAACAATGTTGCCTCAAAATGTTAAAATAGGATATCTGAGTTTTCCTGTGAGACGTTTCATTCCTCCACCACTAAGATGTTATAAATGTCAGAGATGAGGCCACATAGCAGCTGTCTGCAAAGGTAAGAAAAGTTGTCCAAAGTGTGGAGAAGATCACAGAATTGAAGATTGTGGGGAAGAAGTGCAGGAAAATTGTTACATTTGTGGAGGACAACATAGAGTCACATTTGGGAGATGTGAAGTAAGGAAGAACGCAAAAGAAATCCAACAAATTAAAATGACTAAAAACATAAGCTATGCTGAAGCAGTCAAACATTTCCAGAATGAAAGAACAAGGGATGAAGGTCAAATTAGGATTCCAGCTTATCAACAAAGAAAAGTAGAATCAGAGGAAAATGGCACAATGTCTGTGGAAAAACTGATATTATTTGTAGCTTATGTCATTAACTGCACTGAACAAGCTAAACACAAAACATAAAAGATTAAAATAATAGAAAAGTTCTTAGGGTTTAAATGTTGGAAACAGATGGGAGGCAAAGAGGAACCCCAGCTGATAGAAACACATGATAATATTACAGTGAAATGAAAGAAGCTTAATCGCTAATGGACAGGAATTTAAATGGTATATAGATGGAATTGAAGAAAAACCAGAAATTATATGTATACAGGAGACATGGTTAAAGCCAAACCTAGATTTTGTGTTTAAAGGTACAATAGTATCAGAAGGGATAGACGAGGAGGATGTAGAATATTTATAAAAGAAGGAATACAATATCAGATATTAGGAAAGTTTACAGAAGTGGAATACATAGTAGTTGAAAGTTATGGAAAAAG